>NC_091562.1:8042802-8045302 GCF_042767895.1 Penaeus vannamei
TCTGACTAATATAAACAACGTCATTCGAGACGCCGTAAATCACACCGCAATGACTTACGAAGTTTTGGATTAATTCAGAAGACAAACGGCCTCGCCGCTACCACAGCGCAGGCGCCTCGGGGCCGGGCGACGAAACGAGCGCCTCCGCCGCCTCCCCCTCACGCCTCCCCTTCACGCCTCCCCTTCACGCCTCCCCTTCACGCCTCCCCCTCACGCCTCCCCTTCACGCCTCCCCTTCACGCCTCCCCCTCACGCCTCCCCTTCTCGCCTCCCCTTCACGCCTCCCCCTCACGCCTCCCCTTCTCGCCTCCCCTTCACGCCTCCCCTTCACGCCTCCCCCTCACGCCTCCCCTTCACGCTTCCCCTTCACGCCTCCCCTTCACGCCTCCCCCTCACGCTTCCCCTTCACGCCTCCCCTTCACGCCTCCCCCTCACGCCTCCCCCTCACGCCTCCCCCTCTCCCCTCCCCTTTCCCCCTCCCCCTCCCCCCTCCCCTTCCCCCCTCCCCCCCACGCCTCCCCTTCCCCCCTCCCCTTCACGCCTCCCCTTCACGCCTCCCCTTCACGCCTCCCCTTCACGCCTCCCCTTCTCGCCTCCCCCTCACGCCTCCCCTTCACGCCTCCCCTTCACGCCTCCCCTTCACGCCTCCCCTTCACGCCTCCCCTTCACGCCTCCCCTTCTCGCCTCCCCCTCACGCCTCCCCTTCACGCCTCCCCTTCTCGCCTCCCCTTCACGCCTCCCCTTCACGCCTCCCCCTCACGCCTCCCCTTCACGCCTCCCCTTCACGCCTCCCCTTCACGCCTCCCCTTCACGCCTCCCCTTCACGCCTCCCCTTCACGCCTCCCCTTCACGCTTCCCCCTCACGCCTCCCCTTCACGCCTCCCCTTCTCGCCTCCCCTTCTCGCCTCCCCCTCACGCCTCCCCTTCACGCCTCCCCTTCTCGCCTCCCCTTCACGCCTCCCCTTCACGCCTCCCCCTCACGCCTCCCCTTCACGCCTCCCCTTCACGCCTCCCCTTCACGCCTCCCCCTCACGCCTCCCCTTCACGCCTCCCCTTCACGCCTCCCCTTCACGCCTCCCCTTCACGCCTCCCCTTCACGCCTCCCCCTCACGCCTCCCCTTCACGCCTCCCCTTCACGCCTCCCCCTCACGCCTCCCCTTCACGCCTCCCCTTCACGCCTCCCCTTCACGCTTCCCCCTCACGCCTCCCCTTCACGCCTCCCCTTCTCGCCTCCCCTTCACGCCTCCCCTTCTCGCCTCCCCCTCACGCCTCCCCTTCACGCCTCCCCTTCTCGCCTCCCCTTCACGCCTCCCCTTCACGCCTCCCCCTCACGCCTCCCCTTCACGCTTCCCCTTCACGCCTCCCCTTCACGCCTCCCCCTCACGCCTCCCCTTCACGCCTCCCCTTCTCGCCTCCCCTTCACGCCTCCCCTTCACGCCTCCCCTTCACGCCTCCCCCTCACGCCTCCCCTTCACGCCTCCCCTTCACGCCTCCCCCTCACGCCTCCCCTTCACGCCTCCCCTTCACGCCTCCCCTTCACGCCTCCCCTTCACGCCTCCCCTTCACGCCTCCCCTTCTCGCCTCCCCTCACGCCTCCCCTTCACGCCTCAACTTCACGCCTACCCCACACGCTTCCCCTTCCAGCCCCCCCTTCACGCCTCCCCCTCACGCCTCCCCCTCACGCCACCCCTTCTCGCCTCCCCTTCACGCCTCCCCTTCCCGCCTCCCCTTCACGCCTCCCCCTCACGCCTCCCCTTCACGCCTCCCCTTCACGCCTCCCCTTCACGCCTCCCCTTCACGCCTCCCCTTCACGCCTCCCCTTCACGCCTCCCCTTCACGCCTCCCCTTCACGCCTCCCCTTCACGCCTCCCCTTCTCGCCTCCCCCTCACGCCTCCCCTTCACGCCTCCCCTTCACGCCTCCCCTTCTCGCCTCCCCCTCACGCCTCCCCTTCACGCCTCCCCTTCACGCCTCCCCTTCTCGCCTCCCCCTCACGCCTCCCCTTCTCGCCTCCCCCTCACGCCTCCCCTTCACGCCTCCCCTTCACGCCTCCCCTTCTCGCCTCCCCCTCACGCCTCCCCTTCACGCCTCCCCTTCACGCCTCCCCTTCTCGCCTCCCCCTCACGCCTCCCCTTCACGCCTCCCCCTCACGCCTCCCCTTCACGCCTCCCCCTCACGCCTCCCCTTCACGCCTCCCCTTCACGCCTCCCCTTCTCGCCTCCCCCTCACGCCTCCCCTTCACGCCTCCCCTTCACGCCTCCCCTTCTCGCCTCCCCCTCACGCCTCCCCTTCACGCCTCCCCTTCTCGCCTCCCCCTCACGCCTCCCCTTCACGCCTCCCCTTCACGCCTCCCCTTCTCGCCTCCCCTTCACGCCTCCCCTTCTCGCCTCCCCCTCACGCCTCCCCTTCACGCCTCCCCTTCACGCCTCCCCCTCACGCCTCCCCTTCACGCCTCCCCTTCACGCCTCCCCTTCACGCCTCCCCTTCTCGCCTCCCCCTCA
>NC_091562.1:8050302-8052802 GCF_042767895.1 Penaeus vannamei
AATAATAATAACAATAATCTTAATAATATTGAGTCAATACTGATGATAATACTAACGATAACAGTGATAATGATGATAATAGTAATAATAAATGTGATAATGATTAAAAAAAACAATAATGGCAGTAATAACAGTAATAATGATAATAATAACAATAATAATTAAAATAATGATGATAATCATGCTGAGGATGATAGCAACAATAATAATCAGTAATGATAGTAATAGCAATAATAATGACAATAACAAAACTAATAGTAATGATGATAAAAACAACAATAGTTATAACAATAGCAACAATAATGATAATCAGGATAATGCTAATGATACGACTGGTATTACTACTAGTACTAGTGACAATGATAACAATGATAATGATGGTGATAATAATGATAATGACATGATGAGGATGAGGATGATAATAATGATGATGATAACAATGATGATAATAATAATAATAATAATAAAAATAGTAGTAGTAGTAGTAATAATAATAATAATAATAATAATAATAATAATAATAATAATAATAATAAGAGCAATAATAAAAATGATAATAAAGATGATAATGGTAAAATGAAAAGAATAATATTGATAATGATGATGACAATGATAATGATAAAATTAATAATGATATTGATGATGATATTATGAATAATAGTAATGCTAGTGGCAATAAGATAATAATGGCAACGATAATGAACCTCATAGTAATAGAGATGGTGATACTAATAATAATATAATAACCACAGTAGTAGCAAACAACAACAACTGCAATAAGGATAATAATCATGAAAAGTAATCGTAGCAGTATTGAGGTTACTGGTAATATCAATAAAGCTAATGATCGTTATTATGACGATGGCAATTACGAAGATGATAATGAAAATCATAATTATAGAAATGTGTAAAAATGTAATAATGAAGATGATCATCATAACAGCTCTGATAATACCTGTAATGTAATAATAATAACTGTAATAGTAATAAAAACAAAAACAGTAATAATAATTATTATCATAATAACAATGACCATGATAATGATGATAACAATAACGATATTAGTAATAATGACAATAATAATAATTATTATGATTATAACAATGGCAACAATAAAATATATTTACAACAATAATAACAATGATAATTATGATAATGATAATAAAAATACTAGTAATAGTGATGGCAATAACAACAACAATAATGATAATGATGATTATGATAATATAAGCAATAGTAATGATAAAATTAATGATAATAATAAAAATGATAATTATAATGATAATAATAATAATGATAATAATAATAATAATAATAATAATAATAATAATAATAATATTGATAGTAATAATGATAATAAAAATAATATAGTGATAATCACAATGATAATCATGATTATCACTATAATGATATAATAATGAAAATAATAGTAATGATAATAATAATATCAATAATAATATGAATAAGAATAAGAATAAGAATATTTTTTCATTTTCATTTTCACAGTTGTTATCACTGCCATCATTATGATTACCATAATCATCATCATCATTATTACGATACTAGTATTAAAATTATTACTACAATTATTATTGCTATTTTCATTGTTTTTATTGTTACTGTTATCATAACTATTATCATTGTTATTGTTATAATTATTGATATTATGATCATTATTATCACTATTATCATCATCCTCATAGTTATCATCATAACCATTATCATTGTTATTAGTGTTAATATCATTATTATCATTGTCATAAATATTAGTAATATTAGCCTCATTATCATGATCATAATTTTCATTGTTTTTGTTACTGTAATTGCTATCATTATCATTATTGTTAGTATTATTTATCATTACAAACTTTTCATCATTATCATCAGTATCATTATTACTATTAGCACTATCATTATCATTATTACTATCGTTATCATTAATATTATTTCATCATCATTATTACTGTTACCATCATCATTATTAACAATGTTGATAATAACTATAACAATGATAATAATATTATTCTTTTTATCTTCATTATTTCATCATCATTATCATCATGGTTACTACTGTCAATATGATCATCAATATTAGTATTACTGCTGGTATTAGCATTAGTATTATAGTACTACTATTATTGTTATCATTATAGATTTTTATTTTCTTTTGTAATTATCACCATTATTGTTCAAATCATTACCATTTGTCTCATTAGTGATAGTTGCAATAGCAGTAGTAGTAGTAATAACGGGAGTAACATTATTAGGACATTGTTATTGTCATTATCAGTATTGCTATAATTTGAATTCTCATTATCATCATGATGATAATGATAATTATTATTATTGTCATTATTGTTATTAATATTTTTATCATTATTATCAAAGTTATCATCTTTATCATCATTATCATTGTTTTTGACATTATCATTACAATCAATATCGCTATCACCTAGTAATCCTCTAGTATTGTTATCATTATCATTAGTATAATTTTCAC
>NC_091562.1:8067802-8077802 GCF_042767895.1 Penaeus vannamei
GACGTTGAACGTGTACTACGACGGGGGAGAGACGTGAATCGATAAACATAAGCAAATAATCAGAATCAATTCATATATAAATTAACAGACACATTAATATGAAAACATAAAACTAAATTCGAATAAGCAAGCAAGCAGTGCCTTGAAGAGCTAATCGTGTTTATGTGGAGAGCTTCCCTGGAACGAATGAGTCTTCTCTAAACGCCAGCCAATCATCATGTGCGAATGTGCTGAAAAAAAAAAACAAGTTCCTCCGCCTTTCCAGGCAGAGACGCTTCTCGCGAAGACCTCAAGGCACCTCGAAACTAATAAGGATCGCAGCGAAAACGCACGCAGTCATAAGCAAATCTGCAGCAATCACACATCTTCTACAAGCGTTCATGGCACCATCGTGGGATCTTGACCCGCAGGTCACTTACATAACACCCTTTGCGGCGCCAGGCACAGGCTTCGCTCAGGCGCTCGGGTGATCTTATCGGGAAGATGAGATTTTAAACGTGCACTTAAGGAGGGGAAGTAGGCGGCGCCGAAGGAGGAAGTGGCACAGGAGTAATGAAAGGAGGAAAGGAGAGAGGGGTGGGAGAACTCGCTACCCTTACTACCGTCATAAGGATGCAGATAAAACAAAAAGGCAAGAACTAACATCTCGGAGCCGCATCGTCGCCCGCTGGGTAATGACGGTATCCTTTCGCGGCAATTGAGGATTCCTACGTGAAGCAATTGCAGGCGTGGAAGCGGAGCGGCGTCTCTCGCGTCTGGGTTACACCACAATGAACGATAATTCTGCGGCAGCGGCCGGAGCGGCACTGGGGAGCTTGACCCCCTCCCCCCGGGGAAGGGGTGAAGGGGAAGAGCAAAGCGAGATCGCAAGTCAAAGATGCGACCAAAGGGAAAGGATAAGCAAAGGGAAGAGTACAGGCGCGACAAGAGGGAGAAGGAGCCGGATTAGATGCATGCGCTACATTATCCGTGGTTTCTTTGCTTTTTCAGATCTCAATAGCAATTAACCTTTGTCATCATCTGGGTATAGATTATCAGGACAGAATAAACAAATATTTCACTATTCATTATATTCAATAATATTTACACATATTCCACACAAATAAGAATAATAAATTGGTGAAGCTGTCGACAGCAGTGCTCGTACAGAAACACATGACAAATGGAGGAAAGTGTTCAGGTGTGCACCTCGGGATAGATTGGCCAACCACAGACTGGCTAATTCGGCATGATGATTCGAAGGGAACCTTGGATCCGTATGAATTCAGGCTGTAATAATATAATCACCTCCGACCGTCATAGTGGATCTAAAGACGGATTTGCCTGAGCTAATTTTTACTTACTGGATTATCACAGCATAACGGTCACAATGGCAAATCCTAATGACAACAAGTGCATAGAAATGATCACGATAATAAACCGCCAGCAATAAAAATAACAGCGATATCAGGGATTATCAATATTATTGCCACCTGATTACAGACGTGACCTGATCATCCAATACTTGTATATATACTCCTCTATGTACCTCATGTAGCATATGCCCTGACGAAGCAATAGTGAAAAGGCCTTCGGCATATTCGTGTGTTTTCTTGCCCTTCCCTTCGTCGTTCCTGTTGCAATGATTATGATAATAATCATAAAACTAATAACAACAATGACAATATTGATAATAACAATTATTATTATTATTATTATTATTATTACTATTATTATCATGATTATTATTACTGTTATTATTATAGTAATAGTATTAATAATAATAATAATATAACAATAATACTAATGAAGATAATGGTAATGTTTATGGTAAAAAGAAAAACAATATGATAGCAATGATGATAACTGTAATAAGGAAATAGCAACATTAATCGATATATAGTATGGATGATGATAATTATATTAACAATAATAACTAGGGTCAAGTACATTGATGGCGTCACAGTACCAATGAATCTAGAAAATCCTGGATCAGGATCACTAAAATATAATGGCATCTTGGGCTAAGACACGCAGCTGGTAAAAAATAAATAAATAAATAAATAAAAATAAAAATCTGTTCATAACTTTTTGATTATATGACCAACTAAACAACAAACTAAACAATGCTACCAAAATCATAAACTACTTGGTAAGAACAATAATATAGTAATAATGATAATGATGCTAAGAATGATAATGTAAATAATAAAAAATAATTATTACATTAACAATAATGATAATAATAATCTCATTAATAATAATATAATAACAATAACATTAGTAATGATTATAAAAGAAGTTAAAGATGATGATGACAGTATTAACAATAACAGTAATGATATCAGTTAATTGCGATTATATAATAAGATTGTTAGCAATATTTCCTTTGGAAAAATAAATCGTTACTGACTTCAAAAACAATCCCGTAACGTGTGGAAGACCACAAAGTTACTTTGGAAAGCGTTTTCGAGGAGTGGACTGCTAACTTTAAACGGAAGAAGGGAATTCATCAACGGATCTTGCTTATATAACTTTTTACTGCTAATGTTACTTGATTTACTGGATGAGCCATTTTTCCCTTTCTTCTTTATTGAAAAATCGAACGAAATCTAGAGAGCAAGACTGACTGACCCAGCCGTTCCTCCCATCGACCTGAGGACAGATGGAAAATCGAACATAACAGCTCTGCTCGGGGTGCTAGGGCTCATATCCCCACGCCCCCGAACCCCAACGAGTTCAGTCAAGAAGAAAAGCCGCGAGTGCACATAATAGTTAACTAAATTTGATATATAAAGTAAGCACTAAAAGTTAGCGTCTAATCATGTTTCTTACTGGCGGACCAGGTAGAAGGCGCCGTGCAGTGCGCCCGCCAAATGCTGATTCTGTATTTTCATGGTACATAATTTATCTGGCGAGTTTTCACACCGTAACTACGTTTTTAAGGAATACAGAGAAATTTAATCGTGCCAAAACAATATAACCTTATTACATTTCAATGGACTTAACGAAGTGCTTTGTTTATGGCCATCAGAGGTCCCGGAAAGATTCCAGGGGTAAAATCGCCATGAATAAAGAGGAGACCGTTTAAGCCTTTCGTCAGGCGAGAAACGGACAGAAGTTAGATGTTTCCAATCTGCATAATGCCTTTGCAACTCTTTCGTATTACACAACGTGGCCCTGGACAGGTCACTTTAATCAACTGCTGTAAAGCTGTGTGACGTAAGCAAACACAGGCGTGAAAAATAAGTGGCTGCAGTGTTGTGTAGTATGGCCATATCCTATCAACAATAATGATATTGTACTATGATGATTACGATTATAATAATAACGATAATAATTGAATATTCATGCAAACTATTTTTAGATGATAATAAGTATATTGTTTATGATCGCAAACAGTCAAAGCCACAGTCAGTAATGGCAAAATATAAAAACGATTAGGATGGTAAACTCAACCACAGCAAAAGCAGCAACAGCCAAGACGAATAACACTCTCGGCGACCGTCCTCGGCCGGCACGAGGGCGAGCCCGCGGCGCCGCGTCCGAAGGGATTTAAGGTCAAACCAGATAAATATTTACGAGGCGGCCGACATGCAGGAAATCCTATAAATGACTGCACAGCACGAAATAAAAATCATGGACAGATGTGTTTGCTTAATGGGACCTAAAAATATGCATAAAAATGAGTATTTAATACGAAGAGCAATTAATTATAATTTAGCTAACTTGCTAAATGAGAAGCAGTAAAATCATTCATAAAAGGCCTGCACTTAGCACAGCAATAAGCGAACATTATGGGCATGTGGAAATGCTGCATGAAGCAAATTCTGGAAGTGATGTGACTTGTCGAGTAAGTTGTGTGTGTATGTGCGCGTATGCACGCGTTTGCGTTTGTGTGTAAGAGAGACTTGAAACGGTAATTCCACCTGGGTGGCCCGCGTGGGCCAGCCCTCCCGTGACACCAAAGGACCACCCTGTGGGCGGCGTATCAGCACCGGGTCGGCCACGAGTCTTGGTGCACATTGGCCCTCGACTCCGATGCCTTCCCGTTCTTGGTTGGCTTCCTTAGCATCTCTTATCATATTTTTCTAATTTTCCCTTCTGTATTTTATCCCTCTTATTATATTCAGTTTTTCTTCGTATTTTACGTCCTCTGTCATCCTCGTATCATCTACTATATTCTTTATATTAATTTTTATATATTCTTTTTTTCCCTCTGTATTTCGAGTTCATTGTTTCCCGACATATATGTTCGGTTCATGGACCTTAACTTGTCTTAATTTTAAGTACCCGATACTCTAGCGTAGAACGCGTCTTTTAAGTCCAGTTTTATGCTTTAAGTGTCGTAGGTCTTGTACCGTCCGGCTCAGAGCTGTTCATTATCCCTCGCTTTAGTTTGTTGTGGCAGCATAGCAAGATTACCATATGTAAATCTGTGCATCAATTTTATTTATTGATTTTTCTTTATTACGTGGTTAAAATTTTGTTTCTTATGCTTCCCGTCCAATTTCCTTTCCGTTTTCGTCCTTTATTTCCTTCTATGTCTTCACCTATTCTTTTTCTCTCTTCATGTCTCCCTCGCTATCTATTTACTTGTCTTATGATTATTAAGATGTTAATATTCAAACCGTAATAGCATATACATAATTAAAATGCATCCATAGTGATTATAAGCACTATTACTGCTCTATTCTAATCGACAAAATATCCGCTTCTTTTATCATTTTTACCCAGTTACCGTTTTGCGGTCTTCGTCTCATTGAGCTTCTCGGCCCTTTTCACAGCCGGTGCAGTGTTTTTTTATCTATATCTGCATTTACCTATCTGTCTATCTATCTTGTGTATATATGTATATATATGTGTGTGTATTTATTTATTTATTTATTTATATATATATATATATATATATATATATATATATATATATATATATATATATATATATATATACATACACACACACACACACACACACACACACACACACACACACACACACACACACACACACACACACACACAAGCTATCGCAGACACTCATATATATATATATATATATATATATATATATATATATATATATATATATATATATATATATGACTATATATTTATTTATGAATTTATTTATTTATATATGTGTGTGTGTGTGTGTGTGTGTGTGTGTGCGTTATATGTATACATACATATACATATATCTATATATCTATATATCTATATATATATATACATATTTATATATAGAAATAAATATATATATATATATATACATATGTGTATATATATATATATATTTATATATACATATATATACATATATATATATATATATATATATATATATATATATATATATATATATATATATATATATATATATATATATATATATATATATATATATATATATATATATATATTTATATATATACATATATATATATATATATATATATATATATATATATATGTATATATATATAAAATGATAAAATTGATAATGCAAATGATATTAACAATGGTGAAGATAATTACTATTATTTTAATAATAATGCTTACTAATGATTACTAATGAGAACAACATCATCAAACTATAAACAATTACTTTGGCAGTAAAGCTCGAGAGAATAAAAGCACAGAAAAGCGTGAACTGGCACCACTGCAATCCACCGCCCAGCTTCATCAGCACCCCCTCCCCCCTCCCCCCTCCGACTCCCACCTCAACCCCCTCAGTGACAGCAGCATCAAACACGGGCGTGCCAGGCGAGCCGAACGCACACGGAGACGCGGTCAGCAGCCGAGAGCGATGTCCGGCGGCAGATAAGGCCGTCTCGCAGCATCCATTCAAAATACAGCAGATGATGGCGCGGGCATTACGGCCTCTGAGTCTTAGGGCGCGAAGGTGGGGGGAGATGGGGGGGCATTAGATGAGTGTAAGAGGGGGGGGGGAGGACGTAACATGTGCAGATAATACGGGATATGACGGTGATTTCTGAGGTTGAGAATCGAAAGGCCACGTCTTGAGGGAGCAGACAAAAGTGAAGGGCAAAAAATTGGCGAAGCGGGTGCGAGAGGGATGGGGAGGGCGAGGAGGTGGAAAGAAAGTAGGCCTGAGGTGAGAAACTTCACCCACACGCTGCTTTGGTGCTCGTCTCCTCTTCAGCACCGAACCAAAAATGTCTGTGGTCCCCCACACTGTCCAGACCCCCAGCTTGGAAACGGCGAACTGAGACGGGGAAAAACGCAATGAAAGCAGTCAACTGGCGCCCCTGCTCATTGCAGTTCAACACCATCACACACACACACACACACACACGCACATAAACACACACGCACGCACACACACAGTCACTCAGACGCACATTAACGGTCATATGCTTAAACACGATTTGTGACGTTACGCATTTGTGTTCTCGGTGCAGTTCACATATGGTGATTACTTTTTTATGGTGCGCTTCGAGGTTTGTGCTACACATGTACATTTCGGAATAAGGTTGGCAAACCTGACGATTAAGATCAGTAAATGTTGGCAGACCTGACGATTAAGATCAGTAAATGTTGGCAGACCTGAACTACTAAATTGCTTCATATATTCCCTTTGAGAAAGCTATATTGCAATATAGTCTGTTTGAAATATTGTCAGTTGTACGAGAACTCTAAGGTAGTTGCCGTGTGTGACAATAATTTGTTTTAAAGAATCTTTTAAGGATACCCTGAAGATGTCTCTTATTAGTCATTACGTATTCATAGTTACAGTTCTGTTATTTGAAAAATGTATTGATTCATTTTCTGTAACACCTAAACCTTGAAAGTAAGCTCATCCTATGAATCAGGAATATAATTTTTAGTACACAGCTTGGTATCACTAATTCTGCTGAGAGAAATTGGGCCCCGAACCCAATGATATGGAACGTTTAGTTCACCCAAAGAATGTGATCCTAATAGTTGTGTAGGTGGGGAGGGGGGGGGGATATGGGGATCAACAACAGCGCTATAGCATGCCGATGTAGCGCGAAGCCTTTTTCCAAAGGTTCACAATTTCTTTAAGCATATGGCCGTAAGACAAACATCTTCACCCCCGTCCTTACTCCTCTGGCCCTCTGTTCTTCTTTACACTCAGCCCCATTATCGCCATGCCCTTGTGCCTCCTCGCCATGCCCTTGTGCCTCCTCGCCATGCCCTTGTGCCTCCTCGCCATGCCCTTGTGCCTCCTCGCCATGCCCTTGTGCCTCCTCGCCATGCCCTTGTGCCTCCTCGCCATGCCCTTGTGCCTCCTCGCCATGCCCTTGTGCCTCCTCGCCATGCCCTTGTGCCTCCTCGCCATGCCCTTGTGCCTCCTCAACTAGCAACTCCTCCCCCTCCAGCCCCCTCATCTTGTCAATCCCATGGCCTCCGGATCTCTGCATGACCTTTGTCTCGATGTAGCCTCCTTCAGTCCTTTGAACATCTTCCTACTCCTAATTTGCAAGTTCTCTCTGCAGTCCTGTTTATGTAGATAGGTTCTTTGATTTTTCTTGTACTTCGTGGATTTCCCTCAGCTTCTCTCTCTGCCCGTCTTTTCTCTAAATTCTTTCTGGTTTGTTTAGTTTTTTTCGTTTTTTCTTTTTTTTCTGTGACTGAGTGTTCTGCATACGTGTGTATGTTTAAATGTGCGCATCCGTGTGTATGAGCTTGTAAGTATTTGGTTGTTTGCGTATTAATGTCTTCTTTGTAACTAGACGTCCAAAGGCTTTATGCATCACCCTCTTTGCAAGCGCATATACGCCACACTCTCGGGGATTGCGTCCTCCCTCCCTCCCTCCCCTCCCAGCCTCTCCACCCCTCGCCCTTTCTTGACCTCTCATCCTCCCAACCCCGCCAACCTCGATCGCCCAAGCCCACGCTCTGTGCCCCGGCACACCTCCTCCCCCTCTCACCCCCTCTTGCCTCGAACCTCTCTTATACAACCCGGATCGAGCTGCAGCCTGGTATGAGCTCTATTTCCGGTTCGTGTATTAAGAGTTTTTTTTCTGTTTACGTGGCTCTTTAATTTGCACTTTTATTGTCATTTTAACGGAGAGGCTGACATTTCTCCATTAAATGGCGCAGGAAAAGGCAATGGAGACAACGAAAAAAGCGCAAAACGCCGAGAAAAACGCTGGGCAGTAACCTTAAGGGAGTGAGACAGAGGACGATTGGAGCTGAACGAAACATTGTGGGAATGTGCCTTATTCCTTTTCTGTGAAGACGATAACCATAAAAGGTCACGAACCGCATCGTTCACAGAAAAAACATTTTTTCATTTACTTATATTCATATTCTTAACATCATCCTCCGTTGTGTACTTGCCACGGGAAGTCCCTCGCTTTTTGTCATGCAATTTCGCTTCTTCTTATTATGCATTTCTTTATTATTGCGCACCTCAACGTCATGACATTCTGATCAATAGTGTTTAGAAAATCAAATGTAGGTGTAGTTTGAGCTTAAACATAAAGCCATGAACCTGAACCAAGGAAAAGGAAGAAAAAAACATATTATCGTACAGGGCAAGAGTTTTGAGAAAAATGGCAGCCTCCCCACCGCCCTATCCCCCTCCTCCTCTACCTCTCCTCTTTCTCCACCCTTTCAGCTCACACGAAGAACCGAATAAGTCAAACAACGCTTATTGTCAGTACGAGGAAGACACGTGAGCTAAACCGCAGTAATCATGAAAGAGATGCAGGAAAAACCCATCCTCATTCCCCCGAAGTAACCGTGGTTCGGAAGTACATGTGCATCCATGTTCAAATATGGTATGTGTGTTAGTGTGCATACAAATATACTCCGGCGCTTACAGCTCCGGCGAAGTATTTGCCTGCACTCGCCGCCCTTCCTTCGCCCGCGCCCTCGCCTACAGGTACGCAGGCGCGGCCCACGTCTCTCCTTCTCACTTTGGTCTACCCTCTCTCTCTCTTACCCTTTTTCTCTTTCTCCGTTTCGTGTCTTCTCTCCCTTTCAACTTCTTTTTTTCCTCTCCCTCCCACCCCCTCTGTCCGTCTTTTTTTTTTTTTTTTTAATATATACTACTAAATATGTGAAGACATGTGTACACTGTATGAACAATATTAATGTTGCACTCAGGAGTTGCTTCAGTTCACTAAGCTGCCGAGAGATGAAGGACATCCAACCCGTGTCACAGGACGCAGCCTTTCCGCCAGGGCCTTGCCCTGCGCCGCCCGAAGCCAGGATTCGCCGGTGCGACCTCCACGAGGATGGGCTTCGTCGCAGACGCTCCGTGTCCAGCCAGGACCTCCGGTGAGAAAATGTTATTTCCATAGAGTACCACTTTTTAACGTCCTAGTTCCTCATTTTTCATTATATTTCTTTTCCTCTCTTCTATCACCTCTGAGTCTTTTGAATTATTTGCTCCTCCTCCTCCTACCCCCTCCCCCATGTCCTCTTCCTCCTTTCCCTTCTTAACGCAGTTCTCCTCCTCCTCCTTCCCATTCCCCCTTTCTCTTCCTCCCTTTCCCCTTCCTCCTCCTCCCTCCTTCTTCTTCCTCCTCCTCCTCCTTCTCCTCTCCTCATCTTTCGTCTCATCCCCTTTTCCTTTTCTTGCTTCCCCTTCCACCTCATTCCCCTCCACCCCTCCTCCTCATCTTCTTCCTTCCCTTTCCCCTCTGCCTCCTCCTCTTCCTCCTCCTCCTCCTTCTCCCCCTCCTCCTCCTGCTCTTCCTCCTCCTACTCTTCCTCCTCTTCGTCTCTCCCTCCTCCTCCTCTTCCTCCTCTTCGTCTCTCCCTCTACCTCCTCCTCTTCTGGTGCCGCCCTCGCAATCTCATCATCCGCCGCGCGAATACGATGAAAGATCACACAAAAAGAAAACAAAAAAAAAAACTTATTTTCTCATTTCGTGGGCGGTCGGAGCATGTGATGTCTATGTGCAAGGCCAAACAGCCTTGAAAGATTATCTATGTGTAACCAAGGAAGCCCAAATGCCTGTTTTAAGATTCTAATGAAAGCTTGACAGAAATAATTTCTCGAAAATCCTTAAAGATGGCA
>NC_091562.1:8115302-8120302 GCF_042767895.1 Penaeus vannamei
CTGAGCAAGGATAATTGTAACAATATACATATGAGTGTGTGTGTGTGTGTGTGTGTGTG
Source organism: Penaeus vannamei (assembly GCF_042767895.1). Classification (NCBI taxonomy): domain Eukaryota; kingdom Metazoa; phylum Arthropoda; class Malacostraca; order Decapoda; family Penaeidae; genus Penaeus; species Penaeus vannamei. The sequence goes on from NC_091562.1 coordinate 8,115,362, forward strand.
TGTGTGTGTATATATATATATATATATATATATATATATATATATATATATATATATATATATATATATATATATATCGCTCTCTCTTTCTCTCTCTCTCTCTATCTATCTGTTTGTCTATCTCTCTATCTTTTTTTCCCTCCCTCTCATCTCTCACTTTATCCTTCATTTTCTTTTACGTAATTCTAGTACACCCCACTCTCTCTTTCTTTGACTACCTCGCCCTCTTTTGCACTTCTCTTTCTCTATCTTTTTATTCCCTCCTCTCTTTTTCTGTCGCCCTCCTCTCAGTATGCGTGTCTCTCCTTCTCTCTGTGTATGTGTGAGAGACCAGAAAAGGAGAAAGAGAGAGAGAGAGAGAGAGAGAGAGAGAGAGAGAGAGAGAGAGAGAGAGAGAGAGAGAGAGAGAGAGAGAGAGAGAGAGAGGATAACAAAAACAATAGTGACAATAATGATAATGATGATACTAATTATGATAACAACAATGATAATGATGATACTAATTATGATAACAACAATGATAATGATAATACTGATAACAATAATGATAATAATAATAGTGAGGATTATGGAAATGATGATAATATTGATAAAAATAATGATAATGATAAAAAATAATGTTAACAGTATCGACAATAACACTAGTGATATCATTTTGATATAATATTATTTAAGGCGATAATGATAATAGTATTTATGATAAGAACAATAGCAATGATAATGATGACATTGATGATAGATAGATAGATTAATTAATCAATAAAAATCTCTCAAATACTATTTTCGCCCTCACTCCCTCGGTAAATAAGCAGAATAAAGAAACAAAAGCTTTCATGGCACTTCATCGCAGTGATTTTCCCTGTAAAAAAAATGAATTTTTCAATGTAGGATCCTCACTTTGTGGTAGCATTTTTCATGGGAGGAGGTAAAGACAAGTCCCGGGATGTGTGGGTAGTGATGCTGCAAAGCAATAAGACAAGATAAAATTGGTAATGTAAGAAAAATGGCGTCTCAACTCCGTGGCAAAACAGAATTCTTTGTGCAAGAAACGACATTCATCAAAGAAAATTTTTGATGAATAGATAAGATCATAATGTAACGGCTAGAGAGAGAACAATGCGATTAATGAATCTGAAGACTAAAAATGTGAAATTCACCCCAAATAATTTTGTTATAGACAAATATCGTGCTGAATTGTAAAACGGAAATGCATACCTGTAAGCGCTAAAAGGGCAATTAATACAAATCGTTAGTCTGCTTATCGAATAACTAACCCACAAAATTTAGATGAAAGGCAGTAAATCATGAGACGGTTAAAGATACTGTCCCGACCGCGGAAAGGAAACAGTCAAAATTTTATTAAAGGCTTTAGTATGGTCTGACATCTCATGGAAGGGCACGACTACATATAGTTAGAATATATATAAGCCAAGTGCAGTGTGAACATAATAGTATAAACACAAATAGATGGATATATAGGTATTTAATTAGGCAAGTATAACAGATTGATAGAGAGTGACTGACTGACTAACTGACTGAGAGAGAGAGAGACAGAGAGAGACAGAGAGAGAGGGAGAGAGAGAGAGAGAGAGAGTGGAAGGGAGAGGGAGGAAGGGAGGTATAGAGAGACAGAGAGAGAAAGAGAGAGTTTGTGGGAGAGCGAGAGGGGGGGGGGGCAAGAGAGGGTGTGTGAGAGGGAGGGAGAGAGAGAGAGAGAAAGAGAAAGAAAGACAAAGCATAAAGAGAGAGGGGGGCGAGGGAGGGAGTGTGTGAGTGTGTGTGAGAGAGAGAGAGAAAAAAAAACATAAGTATACCAGAGGAAAAAAGAAAGAGAGAGATTGACATTATTTTGATATGGCGATATGGATCTGATAACAATGTCAGACTGATGACAGGTAAATCATAGAGCTAATGATATGGAAACGGCCAAGCCCGATCGGCATCGGGCCAGAGCCTCCATGCACGATCATAGCTCTTTGCCTCTTTGATATGCAAATTGCGAGGAAGGTATCGGGCCTTCTCCTAAGCGTCTTTAAGGGTATGCTTAATTCTTTGTCTTCTTAGCAATTCTTAAACTTAACCCTTTTTAGGGAACCGTAAACTCTGTGTCCTGGAAATAAAACGTTTGATGTAGATTAATAAAAGACAAACGTAAAAGCAGTGCTGCGTCAGCTGCGTAAGCTGAAAACGAGGGAAATAATATATACACCTGTTCATTTACCATGTTTCCTTTCTTTAGCTAATTTTGGGAGAACGAAGACACAAAGAAGACTAAGCATGAAAATATGAAATATGAATAACGATAAACATTATGACTTCCGTCATACTACCCCTGAAGATTCTCTCTCTCTCTCTCTCTCTCTCTCTCTCTCTCTCTCTCTCTCTCTCTCTCTCTCCTCTCTCTCTCTCTCTCTCTCCCTCTCTCTCTCTCTCTCTTTCTGCACAGCTTAATACCCTTCTAACCCCTTCATCTCCCTCCCCATCTGCATTAAACTCCTTCCCCATCTTCCCTCTCTTCCTTCCCTGCGCCCCATCCCTTTCCTCTTGGTAGTAATGCTTACGATACTCACAATGGGCCCATCGGCAGGGAGGGGGATGGTGGTTATGATACTGGTGATAAAGATATCAATGCAGCCGATAACAATAATGTCATTATTAATAATCATTAAAGTGTTGGTAATAGAAATAACAAGGATGATGATATTGAATGATTATAATGCTATTCATAACAAGGGACATTAAAACTAAGAGTGAAAGAAACATACAGTAAGTATAACACATGAAACAGAAGCACTGCTAGTAATGATAAAATAATAAGATAGAATAATACCAATAAAGTTAACAAGACACCACTACCACTGATAATGATAATTGTAGCTCCGGCGACTCCAAGGTCGATTTTACCTGCATCAGCCGCGGCCAACACCAACTTGGTTCCGCGGCCATGTCCAGCCGCCCTACGAGTGCGGCTTCGTCCCGCAGATATATATATTTTTATAAACACCTGCGACTGAATTCCGTAAACCTTTTTATTTTGTCAGTCCCTGCCTGTATGGCGATGAGGCGTATTTTTAACCAAGGAAAATAGACAAAGATTTATTAATTTTCAATAGTAAATATTAGAAATAATTTATGTCCGAAATGCATAGTAATAATAACAATAATAACAGTAGTAGTGATAATAATGATGATAATAGTAATATATTTGAAGAATAACAACAATTACAATAATCATGATAGTAATGATAGTGATAATAATTATAATGAAAATAATAATAATAATAATAATAATAATAATAATAATAATAATAATAATAACAAAAGTAACAATAATAACAATACTACTAATAATAAATGTAATAACGAAAACAATAATATGGAAACCAATAACAGTGTCAACAATAATGATAATGATAATTATAGAATTAATAATTGTAATGCTAATAGTAATAGAATAGTGGTAACACAGATGAAGATGATATTGAGAAGAGTAATAATGATAGTAATAATAATAATAACAACTGCTGTAATAAAGACAACAATAATAATAATGGAAACGATAAACATTACGATTATATCAAAGTGATAGAATAATATTACCGATGATAATGATAACAACAGAACAACAAAAATAATGGTAATGGTGATGATGGTAATGATGTTGATAACGTTGAAGAAAATAATAATTTATGATAATAATGAAAATGATAATAACAATAGCATTAGTGATGATGATAATCATAATGATGATAATGATCATGATGATGATGATAAAGGTAATGATAATTGCGATGATATAATTAAGGAATAATAAGGAAATTTGATTACAATAATATTAAAAATAGCATGATAATAATAATAATGCAAATAACAGTGATAATGAAAATAATAACGAGAATAATGATAATGAAGATAATGATGAAAGTTGTAATAATGATAATAATTGTCAACAATAATAACAATATTAATGAATTTGTCGATGATAATAACAACCATATGAACAACCAAAGTAATGATGATGATAAAAATCATGGTTAGGATAAAAGTGATCACAATAATAACATCAAGAGTGATGATGATGTTACTAATTATTATATTATAGGTAATTATGATAAGCATTATCATGATAGTGATTATGACTAAAATAATGATAAAAATCAGTAAAAATAACAGTTACAAGAATATTGATTGCCATAATGATAATGATAATAATAATAATAATAATAATAATTATAATAATAATAATAATAATAACAATAATAATAATAACAATAATAATAATAATGATAATAATAACAATAATAATAATAATGGTGATAATGATAGCAATGATAACATGATAATGAAAATGAAAGCAGTACATTTAAAATAATATTGGTGATTATGTAAGGCAATCATTTTAGTGACAGTCGCATATGATAAAAAAGGCATTAAACCCAATCGTTTTTAATCCTTTATCTCCACTCTGCAGAATCCTTCTGAACGAATGTTTTCAATTTATGGAACTCAACGTCATCGCAGGCCAGTAGTAGAAATACACTAATCAAAGGTTAAAGGTTTGCCAGTATGTAAATTCGGGTCCGGGGCACTTAGCATCCCTGGGCGGAGTCGGTACGACCCCCTGGTTAGGGGCGTCCGTCAAGTACCCACTGAGGCCCTGTTAACTCCACCACCAACTGACAGATGGCGCTAGTGACCTCTCTTACTGTCAGCTAGATGATGATAGTGTTCCTCAAGCTGTCAGAGTGTTGGGGTTTAGTTGGCTGGAAACAATGGGTTATTTAGAAGGGGCGTGGTTACCCGTCTAACAGTCAGTGGTGGCCAGGGCATGAGCAGCGCGCCAAAGGAATATACTGGGCTAGCTCTTGCGAAATCTCCTTATTATTCATTTGTGAATTTGGTTTTCATTCTCTATTCGTTGTACGAAAGACTGACTCTCCC
>NC_091562.1:8195302-8197802 GCF_042767895.1 Penaeus vannamei
TGTGTGTGTGTGTGTGTGTGTGTATATATATATATATATATATATATATATATATATATATATATATATATATATATATATATATATTCCAAACACTCTAGCATCAGATATACACGTGAAATGCAAAAGAACAACCAATTGCCCTTTTTAGATACCAGTTTTTTAGATTAACAATGGTATCTTCCATAGAAGCATTTACCGTATACCAAACTTCATTGGCCTCGGATTTAGCTAATTTATTTACAAAATTAGAGCCTATAATTTATGCAGCTGCTCTGCCGCCTTCCATAATGAAATAACATTTTTAAAAGACTTTTTTTACAACAAATGGGTACCCATTGCAGTTGCTTAATAGAATGATGAAATAATACTTTCCTGTGAAAGAAAATCTCTCAACCAACAAACTGTCTCCACTGAAAAAAGAGACCATAAATATTTAAAACTACCATACATAGGTGATTCAATCTATAAACTCAAGAAACAATTAAAAACATTTTTGGAAATTATTTACCCACAAATTAAGTTTAGTTTCGTTTTCAGTAACTCAAGCGCTATATCAAAGTTCATAAAACAACCTATGAGCTCTAGCTCTGAGTTGTGCTGTAATGTGGTTTATTTATTTGTTCTCCTAATCACCAAGCTAAGTACGTGGGATCAGTATACGACCACAACGGTAGGTCCTCTGGCCTCCCGCTGAGCAACCATCTTTCTCGGCAAGAAGAGAATATTCTTAAACACTCATACCCTTTTTCTAACTCAAATTTTACTTTTTTATCCTTACACTCCTGCCAACAAGAAAACAACACATCTATCGAAACTGCCCTGTGTAACCATTAAACTGTCACTAAAGCTCTTTGTTTAGTTAAACATATCTAGATTCTACATTGATTATTGTTTTTATTATTATTATTTTTCTACTGAGTTCACGTTTTATTTGTATTGTATGGTTATATTATGTTATATTACATATTACATAAAACCAAAGTCACATTTGCATATTTGGTTTGTCTAACAACCTTTTCTCTGGTTTCTGCTTAGCATTGATAATGATGGATCGTGACATCGAAACGTTTAATAAACAAAACGAGATTCTTCACGGCCGTATTAGTCTTCCTCTTCGTGCGTACCATTCGATCACGTCTGAGTGGCAAACCATCCCTGAATATATATGTATATATATATATATATATATATATATATATATATATATATATATATATACATGCTTGTGTATGTATACATATATGTTTATATATATAAATATATATACATGTATATGTATATATATGTATATATGTAAATATATATATATTCATATATATACATATTTACATATATATAGATATATGCATATTTATACGCATACGCACACACACACACATATATATATGTGTGTGTGTGTGTATGTTTTCTCGCGTTGTCTCTCCTTTCTCTCTCTTATTCTTATTTGTCTCCGGACAAAAGCATATTTCACCCATGTATGATCCAAGATGTATGAAAACAAACAAAAAAAAAGTTAACAGGCAGCACTTTCGCGTACTCACACTCTATTATGGGGCACCCCCTTTATATACCATATACTGCGTGATAGGAAAACCCTTATATTAGGCTCTTTAATGGTTTTAACAGTTAAAAAGTTCTTGTATGTGCATATTTGTTCTAAACAAAAACAGAGGGATGCCCAATCATCTGTTCAATATATGTGCTTTCTTGATATTTGCTGATATTAGCTGATGGGGGGCGGGGTACATAGCATAACATACATGTATATATATATATATATATATATATATATATATATATATATATATATATATATATATATATATATATAGCGTATAATAGCGTAACCTCCTGGAAAATATTGTATATCGAACAATCATCATTTATTACAACATATACTGAGTGTGTAGGATTTACCAGGTCAAATTATGAGCAGGAAATCATTTTCTAGTAAGCATAGGTTAAACTTAGGGTCCAGACTCAGCGAAATCAGGTTTACAGCATAGTATATGTAACGTGAATGAGAGCGTTTCAGTCACATTGTCCTGCACAACCACACAAATTGGTGCATGGTAACCTGGCCTTTTCACATTTGCATCTCCTGCACTTCCTGCCTGACTTACCCACACTTGATAAGTTCTTGACAAGCCTTTGATGCTTCAGGCATAGAGGACCATACTGAACACCACATCTCCCCATCTTGTATCCATCCCCATTCAGATGGGGAAACAAGATCTTGTCTGTGTGACGAGGGTCCCCAGACATGACTTCCCTGGTATGCAGCCCGTTGGGTATGCTTCATTAGAGCAGCCTGTGTGTGGGAATGTGGTCAATCTGCCTTCCTCCTTGTGCAAATAGTTGCAGCCTTGCCTCATTTACTTTCAACAAAGGCGATGTACGTTTGTACATGAGAATGGTAAATCTCTCGATAATGGCAAAATCATCTTCAGTAATCTCAGTTGGTGTGTGTGACAGTTTGATGAAAACCTGTGTCACA
>NC_091562.1:8202802-8205302 GCF_042767895.1 Penaeus vannamei
TTCTCGCATATTTGTACATGTCGATGTGTCACATTTGCGAGATAATTATCCCGCCACACAACCGATACATTTCAAAACCTGCTCGTTCTACTGTATATACAAGCTAGCTTGCGAATATTTGTAAAGTGCGAATTATTTCTTCTCAGAGCTCATGCCATAGGTCTTGAATTGCATCTTCAGCCTCTTGTTGGTAAGTTTGTTCTGATTGGTTAGGACGAGAGGCGTGACACGTTTCCCACTTTGACAGAAAAATGTTAATGAATTCACCCTTTTCACTCCTGCTTATGCAACTAACAGGCGAATTACCTAATAGATTAAAAAGTCGCTTCCCTTCTGATATAAAAACACCGATGTAAATATTGGTTGAAGGGTCCCCCCGTTTTATGGCAATATAAGAAAAAGACGAATGAGCACAAAATGCTGGCTAGCTTTTTAGTGATTTACCCCAACCTTTATACCCCGCAAAATCGCCTATATTACAAGTATATGGCAAAGAGAAGGAACTATGCAACTCCCTCATTGGTTACAGTAATCTCCCTTATCAGGAGCGTGCTCACTGTCAAAATTATTTTTGTCTGTTATAAGAACAGAAAAACATTGTAAGATGTCAAAAATAAACTTGCTTGAGGGCATAAATTCAACCAAACTTTACTTCTCGATCTCCCGCAATCGTCTTTCTCACCTGCCCACAAATATGCGGTTAAAGATCGAACTAAATAACCTCTCCGTCGGCCTACTGTAATTTACTTTATCGGGGAACGCTCATCTAGGCACCATTTTTAAAAAGTAATGCATACTTACCTTTGATCAAATATCCCTGTACAAAGAGAAACAATTATTTTTACACCGACATTGAATAAAACTTGCTACTCGACCTCTTCAATATTTTCTGATAAACGTAAGAAACATCTAAACATCTAAACATCCCCGGCTAAGATATAATGTTTCACTAATTAATTCACTGATTGTCATAACAATGAAAACTGTTAAAGGTTCCTTAAAACATTTTTTTTTATGTACAAAAGAGAAGGCTTTAAGCAATTGTAACACGTTTTACGTTTTAGCCATAGGCCCTTTATCTAAACAAAGGCTTTTATAAGATATGAAGACGTTTTAGGATAAAATGATATAACTCATTTGCCCTTCTTGTCATAGAGTTTTTATCATTTTACCTGTATTACGCACATTTAGGCACCATTTTTTAAGTAATGCATACATTTTCATCAAGTTACTCAGTAACTGTCGTAGCGACGAAAACCGGTAAAGGCCCCTATAAACCATTTTCACCATCAAAATAAAAGAGAGAGGAAAAAAATATATAAAAGAAGAAGGCCAAGTAATTGTCAACATACTATTTGCCGTTTTAGCTGCAGATTCTTTATCAAAACAAAGGACTTTTATAAAATATGAAAAAAGTTTTAGGATAAAATAACTCTTTTGTCATAGAGCTTTTATAATTTTACGTCTATTGGACATAGATAAATTCGCCTAAAACCGGGATTTTCAACCAAGGATAAATTTACTCCAAAGGAGTAGAAAGTGTACATGACAGCCTCAATGCGATAGGTCTTAGCAGCTAGCAGGCGAATTTCCATATCTTTTCTTAAACCAAGTCATCAGTAACTATATATTTTCCATAATCAACATATTGCTTGCAAACAAAGGTGCTTATTTTTTTCTTTCTGTGCGACTACATTAGACATTCCTGATTTTTACATGGCAGAATAGGGGTATGTGGCGAGCAACATAGAGTCAAGGAGGTAAATTACAGAGAAAAGGTTAAAATCACACACCTAAAGAGAAAAAGTGGGAAACCGAAGCCATATTTTCAGTACTTTTGCCATTAATGGCAAGTAGAAAACATGCGTAGAAGAAAAAAAAAATCGCATGACACCATAATAAAGGAGAGAAAAGCGTCCTTTTACATAACTCAGAGAAAGAAAAAATGACTTTTTACTCAAATACAAGAACGAATGAAAGTACATATATACATATGGGTGGAGCATATTTTTTCCTGGTCATGAAAATATAGGGCAAAACCGTTAAAACGTTCTCGCATTGCTGTCATCTTTAACAAAAGACATGTATATTATCAGTAAAATAAGTTTTGTGTAATTGAATACATTTGTCTTTTCTGTAATAATAATACAAAAAGTCAATTTGCTCATAATTACAACTAATGTCTTATTCCTTTAAAGATGTCCTAAACAGTGATGATGCTTTGTCCAATATACAGATGATGGAAGACCTTACACAGACGGCTGAGAACACCGCGACTCATCACGAATTATTAGTTTCACCAGCATACTAGGCAAAAAAAAACAAGCACTCGTCTCGACTCCATTCGTGAAGAATTGCTTGGTTAATGAATATCTCACCTTTAAATCGTACCTTTTCAGTCATTTGACCACGGTAAATCCCCTCTTTGCTGGTCCTCGTAGCACATCCTTCTACACACCTGTTCGTTCCGCTAGTTCACGCAGTCTGCTTCCCCTATCAA
>NC_091562.1:8210302-8212802 GCF_042767895.1 Penaeus vannamei
TATACATTGTGGGGCAATTTTTGTTCTGAAGCCAAGTCAAATTGCTTTTTAAATGAAATATTTGCATGCATGTGTATGTTCATAGGAGACATTTAAAATATTTCCATAATTTTCTGGGTTTTTTCTACATTCAAATTGCAAATACGCAGGGTGAATTCTTAGTACATTAGAAATCTTATACGGATATTTGAATCGCCTGCAGTTCACTTTCTGCGTCCACATCAAGCACCTCTACATGCCACAAAACAACACGATCCTCAGTTACTTCGCTGACGGTCAGGACAATGAATTCTGCATCTTCACCAGTAAGGAAAAAAGAACTTTACTAATGACAATTGATACGCAGAGAGCATACAAATATAGAGAAATAAAAATATTGTTATATAACAAATATACATACATATAATCATTCACGCCCACACACACACACATATAAACCGGCACTCTGTCACACACACACACACACATATAAACCGGCACTCTCTCACACACACACATATAAACCGGCACTCATATGTATATATATACATATACATATATATACACATACACACGCATAAACACATACACACACACACATATATATATACACACGCATATATATACACACACACACGCATAAACACACACACACACACACACACACACACACACACACACACACACACACGCACACACACACACACACACACACACACACACACACACACACACACACACACACACACACACACACACACACATATATATATATATATATATATATATATATATATATATATATATATATATATATATATATAAGTATATGTGTGTGTGTTTGAGTGTGTTACCTCTATAATTCGTATATGTGTGTACTTTAAGAATTTTATGGGTCATATGATTTTAAATAAAGTAATTTTAAACCAAATAAGGATTCACATCGGTTTCACCATTTTGTTTCCCCTTTACATTCCAGATACCCTGGACACTAACACCCTTCAATTCTTTTGCTGCGAAGATCGAGTGAGGAATTACTTGTACTACCCCGCCAAGCTGTACACATGGCAGCATATCTGCATCTCTGTTGACCTTATACAGAAAAGAATCTTTCTTGTAGTGAACGGCGATGTAGGTTGTAGTACTGCCTGGATTTACTGCTACGCTCATATAAAGAAATAAAATAATAATACCATTGTCATTACTGATAAATATATTTTATCATGTGTTAATGTCTTCAGTATCGTCTCTACGACAATGTCAAGTACAAAATTCTGTTATTATTACATGTTAATTTAATGTTTATTATTATTATTATTATTATCGTGTTACTTCTAAAAATGCAACAGTAAAACGGATGATAACAAATTTAGCTGGAACATTTAAATGATTTTGGCCAAAATTGGTGAAAGTAAGCTAACATTAAAGCTGAAAATGGAATCATTAATAACATTGATGCACTACAACTAGTGATATTGATGATCATAGGAACCAAGATTATACTGATAATGATGATAACAATCAGTCTGATAAAAATAAGAATAGTAATGATGAAATAAACAATTACTATTGTTATTGCTGTTTATCGGCTCCAATGAAATTTACAATTAGCACTGAAGATAATAGAGTTGAAAGTTTTTGTTATCCTCATTATCACCATCATCATCACCACCATAATTATTATTGTTTGTAACTCAAATAGCGCTTATATTAAACTGATAATATATTTACACAATCGCTAAAAATAACTACATTATGAACATAGCTGCAGCAAATTCCTGACGATGATAATGATAATTAAGATGGTTTGAATGCGATATCCATTGCTAACGATAAAAGCAACTTAAAACTTACCATAACCATACATGAGCTCCGAATAAAGTTTTACAGAAAACAAATTTTTCCCTTCTAGTTTCGAGAGTATCCACTACGCGAGACTAAAACTGGCCACAACAAGCCACTATTTATCCGAGGTGGAGGACGGCTGGTGATTGGACAGGAACTGGACTCTCCTGAGGGAGGGTTCAACATCGAGCAGATTCTCCCTAGTGAAATTGCAGACGTCGTCTTGTATGATGTCGTTCTCTCCAGGGAGGAGATCAGCAGCTTCATGACTTGCAGGAAGAACATCCCTTATGATCCAATCATCTATGCAGATCTGAACATGACGGTCTTGGAAGTAGTCGGGGAAACGTCATTATCTATGATACCCGAAGAACGGCTTTGTGCTGAATCGCCTGGATATAAGCAGCTCTTCCCAGAACGAGTAACTTTCTGGGAGAATATCGACTGGTGCAGAATGCTCAAGGGCACAGTCGTCCTACCGGATAGCGAGGAAACTAATAAGGAAATCTATGATAAATTTTATCGATTTAGAGAAGTATGTGTCGATAGATGGCGTACCTTCTACTACTTCGGTACTCTGAGAAATCTCACATCTGACCAGTGGTTAACACTTGAAGATAACATCCCCATAAAGTATGACAATCATGATCTTAAATGGAACAACATTGTGACATAT
>NC_091562.1:8218539-8221039 GCF_042767895.1 Penaeus vannamei
AAATCGATAAAAGACAGATAATAAAAGACGAAACCAAACTAAACCCGAAGGAGAGACAAACCACTATTCGCACGCGGACCCTCTCCCCCTTTCCCCATCCCTCTCCACCTCCCCTTCCCTCTCCCTCTCAACGCATTAATCTTTCCCGACGGGCTTTTCACACGGGTAAAAAGCTCGCGCCTCCTCCCCCGACCGCTATCACCGACCGCAATCAGTGCCCGACGATCTGCCCCAACTCCGGCAAATAGTCTCGCCACCTCTCCAACCCCGAGCCCAACGCCGAGAAACTCCGCCTCTTAATGAACCAATTTCTATGGAGTTCCCTCTTTCCTTATCGGCGAGACGAGGGCGTTCGGTGGCCAAGGTCCTCGCCTTATCTTAAACACCCCGCCGACGTCTTCATCCTATCCGCAGAGCCCCTTATACATCCATGGAGCGCTCATGATCTACACGAACTCGCTGAGTTGTAAGCTCCGACGCCCGCGATAATCAGGGGAGCTTATCATCGCGGAGGGGAAAAAGAGAGGAAAAAAGAATGAAAAAAAGGAAGGAAGAAAGAGAGAAAAGAGAGAACGAGTCGTGACGCCGTTTAAGAGAGGCAACCACTGTCTGCACAGCATCGAAAGTCCCTGATAGCGGCCACTTACGCCCCAAGTGCCCTACACACGCGTCCTTATCTCAACAGGCGGTTTCGCTACTCCTCGACGGTGCACTTTAAGCGGATTTATGAACACCCAGGCGTCGCTGCGGCCTACCTGCGGAATCGTGGCGGGCCGCAGGAACTCCGAAAATGCCCGACGCAACCTATTCACGGGAACCACTCAAGGCTAAACGGCAATTTGTCTTTGATGAAAGGAGAGGAGCTGTCAGGTTGTGTGACGCATCGGTTGGAATAACAGATTAGTGCATATCTTTAGGCTTCTTTTGCGTCTGTTCTTCTTTTGAGAAAGGGTTAGGGGGGTGTCAAGTATGGTAATTCCTAGGTCTGGCTATGAAAAGGCTATTTGACCATCATTTGAAACGTACCATTTGGAATCCTCAAGAAGCTTCAGGGTTTCATGGCATTAAAAGGTTTCTCTGTCAGTTTATTTGCCACTTCCGCTTTTCACTTCGGATTTTCTTATATTTCTCTCTCCTTATCTTATCAACATATTTCATTTCTTTCTTACTCACTTCCCCTTTCTTCCCACGCTGCTTCTCTCTTTCTCCACCAACCCCTTCTCTGTTTTTGTTTATCTGTCTTTCTCTTACTCCCCCTCCCCCCCCTCTCTCTCTATCCCCCTCCCTCCCTCTCTCTCTCCCCCCCTTCCTATCTCATCGTTCTCAAACATTTAGTGCTATTACTGGTATCAACGCAATAAAACTTCTTCCCTGCAGTCTATCTGCTTTTCTTCTTTGAAGATACCTAAATACCTATAAATATCAAGTCATCGAAGGACTAATTAGATGTGCTAATTAGTTGCGGCAAACACCGATTGCAGATAATTGCCTTAACGACGCGATGTTGCGAGAAACAGATCCTCTCGACGAAGAAAACGAGGAAACGCTTTTAGTCGCCTCGGAAAGCTCGGCGCGACGACACCGCCCTTCGTAAGTCGTCGTCAGTCATCTCCTGCGTCTTCCGCCCCTCGGTCGTCCCCGCGCTCGGGCCTCCCCTTCCCCCCCGTCGGCGCCGTTATGCCGTCGGTGTCATCGGCAACCCCCACGCACACCAGGACGTCGACAAAGACACGCAGGAGATGGCGAGGGGGGCATTTGCATATTCATTATCTCCCATTGCAATTAAGGCAGCGTGTGCAGAGCCGAAGCTACCCGAGCAACAGAAGCCTCAGCGGCGGCATCAGATGTACAACACCTTAAATTACGACATTTATGGCGTTTATCAATCAGAGAATCGGCGAAGAGGTTGTGGTGAGTAAGTGGTCGTGATTCCAGCTATCTCTAACACGACACTCGCCTTCGAGACGGACCTATGAGGAGATAAGAGGGGAGGGGGAGGGAAGGTGGGGGGAGGGAGGGGGGATGGGAGGATGGGAGGGAGGGAAGGGAGAAAGGGAAGGCGGGGGGAGAGGGGGGATGGGAGGAGGGAAGGGAGAGAGGGAAGGCGGGGGGCGAGGGGGGATGGGAGGGAGGGAAGGGAAAGGAGGGTAGGAAGGAGGATGGGAGGGAGGGAAGGGAGGGAGGGAAGGGGGAGATAAGGCGGGAGAGAGAGAGGGAAGGGGGGGAGGATGAGAGGGAAGGGAGAGAGGGGGAAGGTAGGAAGGAGGATGGGAGGGAAGGGAGGGAATGAAAGAGGGGAAGGGGGAGGGTGGGAAGAGGGAAGGTGGAGGAGAGAGGGAGAGGAAGGGGGAGGAATGGAGGAGGGAAAGGAAGATGGGAGGGGAGAAGGAGGAAAGGAAGGGAGAGTGAGACGAAAGGGAGGGAAAGAGGGAGTGGGAGAGAAGAGAGGGAAGGGGGAGGATGGGAGGAAATACTGGAAGAGAGGGGAGGTAAATCGGGG
>NC_091562.1:8228539-8238539 GCF_042767895.1 Penaeus vannamei
TGAAGGCAGTAAAAATTCCTTGAGGAAAGTGTAAGAGGGTCAATTTACCTCGTCTCTGTAGGTGATTACTGTTCGGACACTTAAAACATAGCTATTAGACTTAAAACACATTCATATAGTTTCTTAACGCTGTACAGTGCTGTACAAATTTAAGGCTACAAAGTTTTTTTTTTCTTCTATATTCTTTCACTTTAAATCTCTATTCTTTTATAGTTCTTTCACGCTAATAGTCATATCTGATCCTCGCATTTCATATTCATATCTAATGCTTTTAATTAGTACGTAACGAAGAATCATAACTGTTTACTGTAGATTTTTTTTCTTGGAATCCGAAGAAGTGAGATATCAAGGAAATCCTGATAAATGATATTTTCCTTTTACTTTATATAATTTTTTCAAGGTAAAAGGGTAATTTCACACACACATCACATTAATCGAACTTTGATTACTTCTGTTATCATTCACTTCGTAAGATCTTTTATCAGAATTTCTCACTATGCCACTTCTTCAGCCTCTGCAGCAGAAGCGTCCCAAGGAAAAGCATCGACTCCGCTTCAGAACGTCAGCCTCCGCCAGAGGGCCGAGCGAGCGACTCCACTGCGTTTCCGAAGACACGTGTTAGGAGATGGCGAACTTCGTGTAGGTGAGGTCGGACCACGAGGAAGACGTCTCGGCCTCCAGCAGCAGCAGCGCCACCTCGTCCGGCCCGTACACCGGCGAGAGGTACGAGAACGACTCGAGGTTGTCCTCGAAGACGCCCGAGTCCGAGGAGTCACAGAGGAGGGATGCGAGTTCGGAGTCCGTGACGGCGCCGTCGTCGTCCTGGCGGTGCTGCGGCAGTCTCACGGGTCTGTCGGGGTAGAGCTCCAGCTGCGGCTCCGGGAAGAAGGGCGCGTCGTCCTCCAGGCCGGGCGGGAGCAGCCACGAGCAGCTGTCCTGGCGGCCCGAGTTGGCGGGGTGGTCGTCGAGGAACACCTCGTCCGGCGCGTCCTGCCGAGTGTTGGCGTCCAGGATCTCCTGGAGCGCCTTGATGTAGGCGGAGGCGAGTCTTAGCGTCGTGAACTTGGTCATGTCGGAGGCGGCTCCGCGGCGGCTGGCACTGCACCGCGGGAGCATTTCGCGTAATTTCTCGAAGGCGCAGTTGATCTGCCGCATGCGGTGCCGCTCCCGCGTGTTAGCGGTCTTTCTGCGGTACTTGGAAAGAGGCGCCGGCCGTGACTTGGGCTTCCGTTTGTCCTGGATGTTCCAGTCGGCGTCGCATCGGCGGCGGGAGTGCAGGGAGCGGGGGCGCAGCTGGTACTTCCCGGCGAACGACCCTCCTTTGGAGTCGTTCTGATTTCTGTCCGCGTTGGATTTGTCGTCCAGCGAGGCTCGTCCCCCGTCCCTCGCTGCCGCCTGATTGGATTTTTTGGTCATCCTCGAAAAGGATCAGGAAGGGTGCTCAAATAAGGGCTCTTCGCACGTTGCCTCACGTAGCGTCAGGATCTTCCTGGCTCCTGCGAAGGGAAACAAAATTGTTGAAGCCAAAATACACAAACGGTAAATATCTAATGTAAAAACACTTATTTGCAGGCATTAAGCACATGAATAACATAAAAAATATGTTCCATGCATTCAAAGAACAAAACATTCATCTTTGTCGAGAGAGCGTGATCGCAGGAGGTACAATACTCGCCGTCCTTACCCGTGAGAAAGACGTCCCGCGCCGTTTCGCAGGAGCAACTGAAACCACGTCCAGTCAGTGTAAGGGTTGGCGGCCCACTGACCAAATCTGCCTCCCCTCCCCCGCGCACACATGACTCCCGCTCTCCCCCCCCCCTCTCCCACACCCTCCCCCTGCGACCCAACACCTGAATATATCCCGTCCTGATGCTCCCTCCTATGGGTACTGCCCCTGTACCCCCCCTCTCTCCGCCATTCTTATTCCTCGTTACAGCAATCTTCCTTCTTACTGTTTCTCCTGGTGGGGAGGGGGGAGGGGGTAGGGGGACGGGGTACGTGAATTAATCGCCTTACATATAATATCCATCTATATTTCTAATCCGGATTTTGATATGCCCTAATTCTCTTTCCACCATTTATTCCATCTATACCTTTTTTCCCTCTTTCTTTTCAAAATCTTCTCGTCTTCAAAGTTATCCGTGGAGCTTTACCAACGTCCTTAAAGCTTCTTAAGAAAACACCTGTTCCTTACCATAACTTACGGATCAAGATTAATTAGTATTCCCCCAAATAGATATTCAAGATAGCAACGAAAGTGACCAAAATAATCCCTGTTTCTCTCTCTTCGTCGTTCTATATCTACTTGGATATGCAAATAAGTAAAATGAGTCTCTGATGTGCGTAGATATGCATATACACATCTGTGGATCTCGGTGCGTGTGTATTCATGTATGCATATATGTACGTATGCATATATTCATTTATGTATGCTAAGAGTACGCATAAACAGATGCATTTACATACAGTTATGTAAAAAAAAAAAAATCAAAATACAAAAAAACTACAACATAGTATTTTGAATTTTCACCTTGTTTTGTTTGAAGTTAATGGGAAAATGACAGACCGCCTTGTCATTGTCATTTTTATTTAACAGGGTGAAGTTCCTGTCTATTTATCTATTTGTCTGTTTATTCAGTCACACGCATTGTCTTCATGAATGTCTTAGGAACCGCTCCATTCACCACACACGTATTTTAATATAATACAGTATATTAGTCTCATGTAATGATATTAGAATGTCATAGGGCAATGCTATAATTAGTATTGATATGAATTCCGCTGATCGTCATAAGATTTATAATGATCATTGATATTATTGCTAATAAATTTATAATGATTAATATTGATATTATTCTTATTGTAGTTCATTATCAACGCTTTATTGTCAAATAAGATCAGAATGGCGCAAGAGAACGCTCATATTAGCATTAATGGGATAATCGTTGATAGTTCTTCATCTCCATTCCTATAATCATAATTATTACTGGCAAAATTTCATAATTGTAATTATTGGTATCGTCCTTATTTTTGCTTTGATGGAGATAATGATACAATCAATTATAGCAGCTTTATTTATTATTATGGCAATGGTAAATATTACCAATGATCATCTTTATCTTCATTATAATTTTGAGTGTAACAAGCGTAGTAATGGTAATAATTATCATGGTTCACAATATGATTACCAAAATAACCCTTACTCGTTTTCATTATCATTATCATTATTGATTACTATACATAACTATTAATAATCATAGCACTATCATCAAACCATTAATACTAAATTTATATCAACGGAATTATACTTATACTGTAGTAACGCATCACAATCATGTTTAATCTACTCTATAAGCATCGCCATCAAGAAGAGGTTCACCACAAGACCCTCGGAAACTGAACCTAAACCCACACGAACCCCACTTCCCCCTTCGGTCCTCGGAAGCCCCCCTTTCCCTTCCCTCCCGAACCCGGCGCAGAACCCCCGCCCAACCTCACGCCCTCCGAGTAAGGAATCTCCAGACTGCAGCGCCATAAGTTAGCCCTTAATTGAACCGATCGCCCGCGGCTGCCTCATTACTCAGCGCAGGAATCAATATATCCTGACAGTTTTAAAGGTCTCGATCCTCCTCCTGCCTCTTCTCGTAACACCTTCCTTATGAGTCCGCCTGACCTTGGGAGGCAGCACCAAAAAGGCCTCTTCCTTATATGGGATTTCGATCTCCGTCGGTGTTGTACCTGGGCGCATGTTTCTCCGCTTACTTAAACAGGAGGGGAGGTCACAGGCTATTTTTTTTTTTCGTTAGCTAATGACGTATGGAAAGGATGAGATGGATGGGGTGGATCGAAGGGGTTGATAGAGCGAAGGGGTGGGGGGGGGGGGAGAGGATTTAAAATGTTCGGTTCGAAAGAAAGTTCGGTTGGAAATCACAGGAGATTCGGTAGTTTGTTGGCGATTTCAACGCTGGAGGAGATGGTGATCCACGCGGTTCGTGAGGGAAGTTTTCGAACCTGAATCCGAGACTTATAGGTATTACTGAGATTTCCTTCCCAGCTGCCCATTACTGCATTTATAAATGGTATCTGAATCCGCGATCTCTTAAGAAAATAAGGTAATTAAACGTTTTTGAAAAAAAAACCTGTATTGATTGCCAGTGATAACTATTTGTTTCTGCAAAAACTCACTAGGAGTCTTATCGTGTTTGACCATAGTCGATAAATGACACTGTGCCGTTATCATTTTATTTACAATATGAAAATATACAATGACAGACACACACACACACACATATATAAATATATGTGTGTGTTTGTGTATATGTATGCACGCACGCACGCACGCACGCACACACACACACACACACACACACACACACACACACACACACACACACACACACACACACACACAAGTGTCTGTATTCTGAAATGCATAGATTGACATCGATAGATATACATATACATATAATAGAGCAACCCCAAAAGGCGTGCAACCGCTGCCACCACTACATCAAAGCCAGCAAGTCGGCAGTACTGTGTGCTAATCCCGCCTCGCATTTCCATGGAACTGCCATTGAGGAATGAGTCGGGCCTCCCTGCATGCGCGCCCCGAGGTCCACCTTGGCCCCCTCCACCTTGGCCCCCTCCTCCGCCGGGCCATCTCCCGCCGGGCCATCTCCCACGTGAGGCGTCGCATGGCCATCAGAGACTCGCCCTGCGCAGCCACACTCGCTCCGCTGAATGGCCATCGGTGTCGATCTGAAATCTGGTTCCTCGATCAAGCATTCAGATAAATATTTACGATTTGGGGGAACAAGCGAGGATTCCTTTGCCGGGAATATTGGCAGAAAATAAAAAGCTCTCGCGCGGCCGTGTAGTTCTTTAAGAGCGCAAAAAAGAAGAAAAAATAGAAGGAGCGACGGAGGTTCGAGTCTGTGGTGTCGTTGGCTCGTCTTTCGTACTGGGAAGAGTATGAGGTGGTTTAAGCTGTAATTTGCGTTATTCTGTATATTTATTTATCTGTTTACTTAGTGAAAGAAGTATGTGTGTTTTGGGTATGAATGTGACCAGTGTCCGACAATTTTCGTTTTTAAAATAGTCTACCACAAATATCACCATTAATGACTACGCTATTGCTTTGCTCTGTGTTAAAGAAGGCGAGCAAAATCGTCGTTTTGTAAAGTGTCGCTATTTGACACATTCCTTAAAACACACCTCAAACAATCGCAAACGAAATAATCATTCGTGCTCTTTTCTTCGCTCCTACCTAACCCTTCAGCATCGACAAGACGCATTTCAACATAACCAATTCCCTTTGAATATTACACATGCAGCATAATCTTTCACACATGTACCCCCAACCCACGACGCTCTACGGATGACAAATTCAAGCACCCTGCACTATGCAAGCAAAAGCAAGCCGGGGGAGACCAAGCAGGCAAAGCCAGAGGACGACTCCCGACATATCTGACCTTCGGCTACAACTTCGGCCACAAATTATTCCCAAGTGACTATGTGTCAACCCCGCACGCGGACTCCTTGTCTCGCCCTGTGATAAGATCGCGTACAATCGTCCATGGAAGAGGTCTGTGAGGGATGTCGTAATGTTTAAAGTATAGAGATAGAAATGAATACACGTTAAATGCATGTTATTCTTGGAAGCCACGTGATGTTATACCCGTACTTTCCTCCCCCTTATTTTTTCTCGTCTATTGAATAAAGAATCGGCAGGGTTGCATAATAACTGGCCGGGCTCTGCGTGTGGGCTCGAGGGGTCGATAACATGTAAAATGTTCGGATCTCCCAGACGCCAAACTTGGCTTTGTCCATCTCTAATTATACCTTCTAGTGACACCGCCGGGACCACTGCTAACAAGACAGGGACCAGCGAGACCTTAGTGTACGCACTCTTTACCCTTCGTCCCTCGTTGTTACTCTAATAAACGGATGTGAGGCTTTGTTACTGTGCGTTTCAGGGTCTCCTTGGCTGCCGAGGGAGACTCCGCTTCTGTCCTCTCCGGCTTCCCTGAGTCTGATGCTGAAGCTCAAGGGGAGAAGATAGAGCTTTATTGTAAGTAAGCGATATAGCAAGATTTTTTCCCCCTTAGATAATATTTAAACCTTTTACACATTTTATATACGTACAAACGCGCGCGCGCGGGCACACACACACACACACACACACACACACACACACACACACACACACACACACACACACACACACACACACATATATATATATATATATATATATATATATATATATATATATATATATATATATATATATTACACACACTCGAGTGCATGTGTGCTTATGTGTGTATATTAAATTAGAATTCATAGGGAAAGAAAGATTGAAAGATAGGTAGAGAAAAAGCCAGGCAGACAAACAAACAGACATAGAGAGATAAATAGATAGACTGACAGACAGACAAACTGACAGACATATAGATTAATGGATACATATAGACAAACTTACAGACACATATAGATATACATAAACAAATAGGTAGATAGGATGACAGACAAACTGACGGACAGATAGACAGATGGATGGATGGATAGACAGACAGAAAACCTGCACTTTCTCTCGTTTTCTAAGCACAAATAAATCTATATATCACTATATATGTAAGTTTACATGTGCTCTCTAACATGTACACATAACCAAATACAAACACAAATGTGATCACATACCTACACGCAGACACACATATTCACAGATTCATTAATTCATTCATATATTATTAATTATTACTAATTACACCAGTTGTTTTCTAGCCGTTTCTAAATTATGTTTCGTGTACTATGAATATTCAAAATTAATTGCCATTGCCGCGTAGAAAAGGGCCGCTGAATTAATCTGAATAACTAAGCTGATATGCTGATAAATAATAACAATATCTGATGGTAAATCTTAAGCTCAAGAGTCCATATAAGGAAGGCGATCTCTTCGGATTAATATTGTTTACTTTTTTTTTTTTTTTTTTTTTTTTGATAAGATACACATGGGAAAAATGGCTATAAATCTTGACTTGTGATGAATCTCTGCTTGTTTGTTTGTTTGGCTTTTATTTAATTTATTTGGTCTATTTAATCGCTGTTTTATTTTACGCGGGTGAATCTGGTATTCGAATTCTGTTAATATGTTCGGTATTTACCAATGTGTGTTCCGATAAATAAAAGATTTATTTTCTCAATTTTTTGTATATTGGCAATTTTGTCCTGTGTGCAATATGACTGCAGTCAAAACTCAGAATGCCCCCCCCCAAAAAAAAAAAAAAATAAATAAAAGCAGCATTATTCTAAATCTAAATAATTCTTATGCCTTTTTTCAAAACCTGTTCATCCCAAAAATCTCTAAGCGAAAGCAAATTAAAGAAATAAACAACGGTACCACTAACAAATATCTAATATAACAGCAACAAATCTAAACAAAACGTAATCATATTAAAGATTCAATCAACACAAAAGCAAGAGAATGAAAAATATGATTCAAGAAAAGATCATTATCTCATATGCAACTGAACCTCCGATTCTTCCACTGACAGGCGCTCGAACACCGCTCGACTCAACAAACGAAGCCAAGAGCGCTCGACCACCGACGAACACTATTATCAGTATTATTAAAATTCTAATAATTTTTTATTCGTTTCCAATGCTTAATCATTCCCCAAAATCTCCTAAATAAGCACAAAAATGCAATGAATAATATAAAATCATCAACAATCTAACAGAAACGACCCAGCGCCTGCTTTCCAGCTCGCACTCGAACGCCGCTCGACCCCACAAACGAAGCCGAGCCAGCCTGAACACCGACGCGAATCCGCCCTTTCGCCACCCCGCTCGCCCGGCTCCGAAGGGGAGGCGGCAACGGCACCGCACGGTAAACACACAAGTGCAGGGATCCACGCGCTTCACAGGATACCGGCTCCTTGAAGACTTCCCCGGGGTTTCTGCGGGGGAGCGGTTGTGGTGCGCGCCGCAGATCGGGTGATAGGCGGGCAGCCGTGAAATTGGCAAAGCTGTGAGTTGCCGCCGCCATCTTTGTCGAAGCGCCGTGCTTAGGGAGGCGGGGCTGCCAGGCGGTGTGGGGGCGCCGGGTGTGTGTGTGTGTGTGTGTGTGTGTGTGTGTGTGTGTGTGTGTGTGTGTGTGTGTGTGTGTGTGTGTGTGTGTGTGTGTGTGTGTGTGTGTGTGTGTGTGTGTGTGTGTGTGTGTGTGTGTGTGTGTGTGTGTGTGTGTGTGTGTGTGTGTGTATTTTCTTCACAGTTTAGATTTACGAAAGCGGTTTTGACGAAGGGAAATTGAAATAAGGATCAGCATTAACATTCAGAGGAAGCTTGGCTAACCTTAGAGAGCAGCAGTTCTGAACAATTTGTAAAGTTGTTGAGAAGTTGAACTAATACATGCAAGACGCTCCATATATGCAACGCATACGGGATATTTACCAAATTTTAAGGACTTTCCAAAGAGGAAATTTCAACTCGGATTAGCTTTACGGAAAGATGAGACGACAGTTTCAAGATTTTTTTTCAGAATTTCCGCTTCAGGACCTCATGGCGAAGTGCAGTTTTTTCTTTACTATTGCGTCAACACTTGGAAACTTTGTAATTCATAATAAATGTTGGACACTTACCTAAATGCAATTAAAATGAACAGCACATGCATGACCAGAGATCGGAGTAGGCTGAAACGTAAACAAAACGAAATGCATTATGATACAATTCTTTGTATAAAAAGTCACTATTTGCCTAAAATAGGTATTAGATTCCTGCCTGGATAGAGAGAGAGAGAGGGAGAGAGAGAGAGAGAGAGAGAGAGAGAGAGAGAGAGAGAGAGAGAGAGAGAGAGAGAGAGAGAGAGAGACAGAGACAGAGAGAGAGAGAGAGAGAGAGAATCATGCTAACCAAACCTTCCGCAATATATCAATCCATTAAAACGTAACAGTCAAACTCGGCAGACTTTTACAAACACGTCTTTCTTCTCTTATTCGCACAAACATTTAGGGGCGAACTCCGAAGCCCTCGTGCTCCCCAGTGGCGAAGTTCCCGAGTGATCCCAGCAGCCAAGGAGGCTTCTCGACGCTCAACTTAATACTAATTACCTACTTAACGAGGTCCTCTCCCTTAATTGGCCATTCAGGGGTGGTAATATTACAAACAGCGCTCTTATCGAGGTGTTGCTAATTGCTCACTCGGCGCTCCCTCCTGCAGGCGTCGGCGGCGAGGAAGAAGGCGCCGCCGAGGACGCACCATGAATGCAGGTGCGACGCCGAAGGTGCAGGAGACCCCCGAGAGAAATATGGTTAAGTGAAGGGGCTAAAAGTGCGATTTATTTTTGATAAGGGAAGGGACATTGGCTGTCAGACACCGCTTACAGGGCATGAGACGCTCGCATTATGTTTGAAATTAACATTGAAATTGGCTGGGTGGAGTTCCGGTGCCAAATATAGACGTAGATGCTCATGTGCGTAACGGATTATTCATGTGATTATATATATATATATATATATATATATATATATATATGTAAAGTATGTAAGAATGTATGTATGTATGTATTTACATACATGTGTATGTATGGCTAAGCAACTCCTACGCGGCGACTTTCCAGAAAACAATTTCAAGCTATAAAAGGTAAGTAAATACACTAATTGTAACGTGGAACACTTTTTCCTGCGATCCATCAGGACGAATCAACCCGGCAAAGCCTACATTCTTATCACACGAACCGCAAGTTCCAAAAGCAAACAGCAGCCTCCCAGACCCTGTGTCTTGGAAAGGCTCGAATTGACATAATAACTCTGGGACCAAACAGAGCCTTGGCGGAGTGAGAGCGATATTCTAAGAGCCATAAAGTTTACACAATCGGCCACTTAAAGCCGCTAATGAAACTTCTTGACTGGCAATTCAAGGAAATCCTCAACTCTATACACACAGGGCAAACATAGCGATCAGTAAGTGGGTGACGCGCCGTGCTAATGGTGAGAGATAA
>NC_091562.1:8263539-8271039 GCF_042767895.1 Penaeus vannamei
TCTCTCTCTCCCTCTTTCTCAGTTTCTCTCTCTCTCTCTCACTCTCTCTCCCTCTTTCTTAGTTTCTCTCTCTCTCTCTCTCTCTCTCTCTCCCTCTTTCTCAGTTTCTCTCTGTTCTTGTCTGTCTACCCCCCCCCCTTTCTCAACCTCACTCCCTCTCTCTCTATATATAGGTATATATCTATCTACTCATCGAGCTATGTGAGTATGCATCCATCTATCTATCTATCTACCCATCTATTCATTTATCTGTCCATCCGTATACATTTCATTGCCTATTTATCTATTTCTTTCTCTCGCTCACTCCTTTCCATATTTCACACTCCATTACTCCTCTCTTTCCGTGTCTCTGCTACCCCCCTCCGGTAACTCTCTCTCTCTCTCTCTCCTCCCTTTCTCTTTTCTTTCCTCACGGTCTCTTTCGCTGTCTTCTCTGTCTCTCTGTTTAGCTCTGTTTCTGTTTCTCTCTCTCTCTCTCTCTCCCACTCTCTCCCTCTCTCTCTCACTCTCTCTCATCCATCCCTCTCCTCCCTCCCTCCTCTCTCCTCCCTCCCTCCTCCTCCTCCTCCATCCTCCCTCCCCCTCCCTCCCCCCTCTCTCTCCTCTCCCTTTTTTTTTCTTCTCTTTTTTTTTTTTTTTTTTTTCGTCTTGCCTGACCAAGCGCTGAAACAGAGCGCAGCAGCGAGAGCACAAGCGAGGCGTGCTTCAAGAACGATGTTTTTCCGACCATGAATAGCGAATGAATTACGGAATCAGCATCACCGTTTGAATAAATTTCTCGGATTTTTGTTTTCTTTTTTTTTGGGGGGGGGGGTCGTCGTTTTTTTTTGGGGGGGGGGTCGGGTGAGATAAGAGTGAGCGAAGAGATAGAGAGGCGGGTGGGTTGGGAGAGAAGGCAGATGGAGAGATAGATAGATAGAAAGATAAGGTCGATAGATGAAAAGAGAGATAGATAGACAGACAGATAGATAGAATAGATAGATCGATTAGGTCGATAGATAAATAGAAAATTAGATAGATAGAGAGATAGACTGGTCGATTAGGTCGAAAGATAGATAGAAAGTTAGATAGATAGATAGATAGATAGATAGATAGATAGATAGATAGATAGATAGATAGATAGATAGATAGATAGATAGGTAGGTAGGTATATAAATATATAAGGCATATAGATGAAAAAGATAGACAGAAAGATAAGCTGGAATATAGATGGACAAAGAATGAAGATAGACAGAAAGATAGATAGAGAAGACAAACAGAGAGACAGATACAAAATCAGAAAGAGCAAATAGATAGATAAAGAGATAAAGACAGAGAAAGCTGATAGATACAAACAGAAAAGGCAAGAATAGTGAGACAGAAAAACAAAAAAGGTAAAAAGATACAACAAACGAACAAAAAGGTAAAATAGAATGATATAAAACAAGTTGACGGAGAAGCATAAAAAACATTAATAAAGTCAGGTATACAGACAAACAGAAAGGGACGTAGAGGCAGATAAACGGTGAGGCAAGGTAAAATAAGCAATAAAAATAATAATTATTCTGATGATGATGTTGATGATCATACTGATATAATGATGATAAAAGATAATGATAATGATTATAATGACAATAATGGTAGTAGCAGTAGTTGTAAAAGTAATAACAATAATAGTGATAATAATTACAATGACAATAATGACAGTGGTAGTAGTTGTAGTTGTAATAGGAATGACAGTGATAATAACAACAACAGTGATAATGATAAAAATGATAACAGCTAACGGCACAATCTTCTCTTTCTTTTTCTCTTACCGTTTCCCTCCATATCTCTTTCCCACTCTGCCATCCACTCTCCCTCCTAGATTTTCCTTAAATTCCCTTCTCTCCTCCCACTTTCATCCCTAATCCCGCCTCCTCCCACGCCCTTTCTCTCCCTCCTTCCCCCACCTCCTTCTCTTTCTTTCCCATCCCTCTCCTTTTTCTTCACTGAGCTTCCACCCTTTCCCCCTACCTATCTCTTTCCCCTCTTTCCATCCCCTCTGTTTTAACTTCTCCATTTTCTTCTCTCTTTAAGCCCCTTTCTTTCCCCTTTTTCCCTTCTACCTTTCTATTTAACGCCCCGCCCCCACTCGGTTGGTCGTGTAAATAATAAATGTTCATAATCTTACGGACTCCTTTAATACAGTATACTTGTCGTGAAGAAGAATGATGATGATACCATTACCACGAAAAATAATAACAACGAGATATATACATATATATATATATATATATATATATATATATATATATATATATATATATATATATATATATATATATTTTTTTTTTGTATGCATATTATTCTTTAATACATGTAAATTATTAATTATAACCCCATTTTACACCAAAATGAATTGACTTAAAGACCTCAGTAACATGAAATATAAATACAAGCACAAATTACTAAGATTACATCGTCAGAAAGAGACTTACTCAGCAGTTGCGTGGAATATTTCAGGCATAGAATGTAAGCAGACGAAACATGACTGGATTTATAATAATCGTCATAATGTTTGTGATACTATTACAACTAGAGCAACAATTACTACTAGTAATAATGATGATAGCAGAAATAATAATAAAACTAACAGGAAAAATAAAAATAAAACCATTTATATTAATACTATTAATATTAATGATGACAAATATAATAATATCATTATTATTATAATAGTCTAATAATAATAATAGCATTAACAATATGAATGATGATATTGAAAATAACAATAGTAATAATGATATTGGTAATAATAACAGTAAAAAATGATATGACTACAATATTAAAAATAATAATAGTTATACCAATAATGATAATAGTAATATATAAAAACGACAGTAAAAATATAGTAAATGACAATGACAATCATACTGATGATGCTAATGATAGTAAAAATAATGATACTATTGCTACCATTAGAAATACTGACAATAATGTTACTAATACTAATACTGACAATAATCATGAAATAAAAGTGACGATGATAATTACACTCCTACAGCATCTATTAATACTATTATCTTTACTATTACTAAGACTGCTACTACGCCAACTAACATTACTGTTAATACTACTTCGATTATCACAATTACTAACAACAAATAGGGATGAAATACAGGTAGCCCCACTCCTTCATGATGAAAATCCTAGCTGGCAACTCCCGAGATAAGCCCCGCCTCTTTGCATTTCCATTGCAAATATCATCTTTTTAAAACTATTTTCCCCCTGTTTTTTCCGATTATTATATAATAAACCCTTCTCAAAGAAATGTTAGATACGTAATTATTTGTATGATTTACTCGATATTGTTATAATCACCAGAAATAAACCAAGATTCCCGTCTTTTACTTATAATAACGTAGAGTTCCTTATCATTGGCAGCCGTGAGAATGATATCGGGAAAAAGTCAGTTTAATTGTACATATACTCGGTTATATGTACCCTGGATGCAACTAAACACATGTATTAATATAAATAATAATAACAAAAACAATCACAATAATAAGAGCAATGAACAACGATAATAAAAACAACGAGGGTAATCAGAATTACAAAGAGTAATAAGGACATCATTTCGACACTGAAATATTACCCTCCTTGTTACACACGTGTTGTGTTTTGTCTCCGTTAACACTTGACTGATCTACACAAAGGTCAGAAAGTCATCGTCCAGGACCGCATTATCAGTCACGGGCTCTGACTCAGCACTTCCTCCGCCGAACCTGGAACCCTTCTGCTGACTCATGACGTCATGCCGGACAAATTGTGACTGAGGCGAAAGTTTTTGGCCTCTCGACCTCTTCCTCTCTCTCTCTCTCTCCTTCTGCCTCCGAGTTCCCACCATGTAATATATACATGACTTATGGCATAGGGTGATTTGCCTAATACCCAGTTCGACTCGCCGATGGAGCTTTCTCTCTCCCCTTCTCTGTCTATCTGTCTATCTCTGCAGATTTGTCTATTTATCTCTATATGTCTAGTCAGCTAACTAGCAAGTTATCTCTTTCTGTCACATACACTCTTTCTCTCTCTTTATTAATTTCTCTCTGACTCGGTTTCTGTCTGTCTGTCTCTCTCTCTCTCGCTCTCACTCTTACGCTCTCTCTCTCTCTCTCTCACGCAAATAAGACGAACACAGTAAAACATTTCCATACAAAATAAAAGCACATATTTTTACAGATCAAGATTGGTTCCCTAAGAAACAACATTCTCTCGCCAAACCTGGAATTTTCTCTCTGGAACCAAGAGTAAAAAATTAAGAAGAAAAAACGGAAAGTGAGAAAGAAAGAAGAAAGAACACGTGGATCATTATCATTTTTAATCACCTTTTTTACAACCTACTAACTACTTTCGACCTGGTGTGAACATCGCCCCTTTCAACTCCGGGTCTCCAAATATGGCGACTGAAGTAGTTGTAATTGTGAATAATTCCGATATTATCTTAATAAGTTTTAATGGTTTAATGGCTTTTATTTCACCTTCTTTTTTCTTTCCCACGAATTAAGTGCTTGATTCGCTCTCATCAGATGGTAAGAATATATTGTATATTTTTATTTCTTTTTAACAAAAAACGTAAAAGGGATTGAGGGAGATATCGTGGGATATTTGGAAGAACAAAGAGGAAGGAGGGAGGGAGGGAGGGAGGGAGGGAGGGAGGGAGAGAGAGAGAGAGAGAGAGAGAGAGAGAGAGAGAGAGAGAGAGAGAGAGAGAGAGAGAGAGAGAGAGAGAGAGAGAGAGAGAGAGAGAGAGAGAGAGAGAGATAAATTGATGGATAGATAGATAAATAGATGCATAGATAGATAAAAAGATGGATAGATAAATAGATGGATAGACAGATCGATGCATAGATTAATAGATATATAGATAGATAGAGAGAACGAGAGAGAAAAAGAAAGAGTGAGAGAGAATAAATCGCCTCCCCCCCCCACCCCAAACCCCCCAACCCCCAGAGCCTGGCATGTGGGCGGGAAAGGATCTTATCTTCCCACGACTTCAGTGATTTGCGAACTCTCTGCCAGTCTGGTCGCCACTGTCTGTGTCCGAGTGCAAAGGGGCGGAGTCTATTATTAATCTCTTTATCCGTCTGTCTTTTATTTTCGATTTACGGATCACTGTTGTCTGAGGCTGGGCGAGTGAGAAAGTGAAGATGCGTCCTTGGCTCATCGGAGTTCGTAAGAAAGAGGAATAAAAGGGGGAAAAAGAAATCCTTTCTGGTCGATTTTTTTTCGTATCAGCACAAGTCTTCCTCTTCTTGGTCTCTCCTCTCCGTCTCCTTTTCCTCTTTCTTCCCCTCTCTCTCTTCTCCCCGCTCCTTCTCACGAGACCGTAATTGTTCATTTCCACCTCTTGATCCCCTTGCTTCACCTCTGATCCCCTCTGTGGTAGTAACTTACATCATCGGAACTAATAAAACCCTTTGGCGCGAGGGAGAGAATCGCACCTCCGAGGGGTTAGAGCGTTGGATCCTCCGCGATGATATTTGATTCTCTTTGATATGCAAATGAGCGAGAGCATGATCAAGGTCTCTATTATCATCGGCGGCCATTACGGCTTGTCATGCTCGCTGTTTTGCTCGCAGTTTAGCCAATAATTGATCCTTTCATGCGGCTTCGAAGCACGCGATGCCCTGTTCTCTTTGTGATACGGACGGGCAGGACTAGATCTTGCTTGAGAGTTATGATACAAATTTCGATTCTCTCTCTTTTCTTTTAGGCTTTTTTCTCTTTCTTTTATCTCCATCGATTCATGAGTTTCTGCTTTATTCGCACCGCAAGAGCATCAGCCTTGCGTGGGAGAGAAAATCTCGAACGCTGCTCGCCAAACCGCTTCGAAGCTCCGAACAGCAGAACAAAACCCGAGCGGATTAAGCCGAACAATACCCGCTATCCCGGCGTTAATGTCTCGCGCATGTGCGGAATGTAACTCGGGTTCGAACTCGCGCGCTCTAAACGTTCCAGAAGATTCTCGAGAGGTAGAGGAACTGCGGTCGTGCGAGGCGGGACGAGGAACACGACCCGCCCCGTACGACCTCGTCATAAAGCTGGTCTATATTTCAAAACATGGCCGTTTATGGCATAGGCAAGCCTCCTCGGTGCAAGAAGGACGCGACTGTATATCACTGATCAACAAAGATTCATCTAAAGCCTGCGCTATATTCCCCGGGAGATTTCAATACCGCACAAGTACCAATCAAAAGCATATGATCCCCCCTCACCCCTCACCCCCTCCTACCCGCTCTCCTCCCTCTCCCAGCGAAATAATAATAATAATAAATAAAACCTACATACAAGAACGCGGAAGCAATCGCATAGGCCTATCACCCGGTATTTATATAAGAGGCGATCAGCATAATTAAATTCCACATTCTCAATACGGATGCGGTAATTGGACCTCAGGGGGGGGGGGGTGATAGCGTGAGCCGAGCCCTCCCAGTGGTGGCTATCGACTCACACGCGGGTGATCTTGTTAACACAGCACCGCCCGCTGGAGGGGTGCTAAGTCGGGGGACGGGTTATAGCATGGGGGGGAGGGGGTGTCAGGAAGTGGAAGGGGTTAGTGGGTTATAGCACCGGGGTGGGGTTATAACATGGGTGGGAGGGGTTATAGCATGGGGGGGCTATTAGGAGGTGGAAGGGGTTAGTGGGTTATAGCACCGGGGTGGGGAAATAACATGGGTGGGAGGGGTTATAGCATGGCGGGGAGGGGGTGTTAGGAGGTAGGAAGGAGTTAGTGGGTTATAGCAAAGGGGGTGAGGTTATAACATGGGTGAAAGGGGTTAGAGGGTTATAGCACGGGGTGGGGTTATAACATGGGTGGGAGGGGTTGTAGCATGCGGAGTGGGATTATAGAATGAGGGAGAGGTTACTGCATGGGTGGTAGGGGGTGGGAGGAGGTGGAAGGGGGTAGAACATGGGGGGGGAGGGGCGTTACGAGGTGGAAGGGGTTAGAGGGTTATAGCACGGGGTGGGGTTATAACATGGGGGAGGGGGTTAAGAGGGAGGGGTATAACATAATGGGAGGGGTTATAGCATGGGTGGGGGAGGGTGCTGAGAGATGGAAGAGGGTAGAGCATGGGGGAGGGGGTTAAGAGGGAGGGGGTCTAAGAAGGGAGAAAAGAGCTCCATGGCATAGGGGTGGGGGGAGGGGGTCATAGGGTAGAGGGGGTCATTAGCATGGTGTAGGAGGGAGGTCTTAGCATGGTGTAGGAGGGGGATATTAAGTAGGGGAGAAGGGGGAATACATACCTTTGGGGGGGGGACGAAGGGGTCATACCATGGGATCAAGGAAAGAGTTGGGAAGTGGGGGAAAAATCGAGGTATTGGGGATATATATTGGGGATTGGGGGGTTGTGGGGGTAGGGAATAGGGAAGGGATGTCCATATTCGTAGTGGGAGAAAAAACAAGAAGAAAGTAACAGACGTGGAACTGTAAATGTGAAAAAATGGGAAAAAGATGGAAAGAAAAATGAGGTGGGA
>NC_091562.1:8296039-8300576 GCF_042767895.1 Penaeus vannamei
GTGTGTGTATGTGTGTGTGTGTGTGTGTGTGTGTGTGTGTGTGTGTGTGTGTGTGTGTGTGTGTGTGTGTGTGTGTGTGTGTGTGTGTGTGTGTATGTGTGTGTGCGTGTGTATGTATGCATTGAGAGAAAGAGAGAGAGAGAGGGAGAGAGAGAGAGAGAGAGAAAGAGAGAGAGAGAGAGAGAGAGAGAGAGAGAGAGAGAGAGAGAGAGAGAGAGAGAGAGAGAGAGAGAGAGAGAGAGAGAGAAAGAGAAAGAAAGAGAACGAAAGAGAGAAAGAGAAAGAGAAAGAGAAAGAAAAAGAGAAAGAAAGAGAGAGAAAGGAGGAAACAAGATGAACACGGAACTGAAAGAAAACCACGAAACCTATTATACATAAAAAAGACAGATAGCCAATCTATTTTTCTCCTCTGTTTGTTTATCCCGCTCGCCAGTTCGAACCAGAATTATCTCTGGATTAGCAATAAAATAAATTTTCGAGCATGAATATTCAATGAATATATTTCCCGTTGATGTAATACACATTTCCTCAACAGGTTCCCCGACCTGGACTCCTTAACCCCCCCCCCCTAAAAAAAAAGAAAGAAAAAAAACTATATCAAAATAAATCCTTCCTTTAATTTTTTCTCAGGCGTTCCTGTTGTATTTTCCCTATATTGCTGTAACCTAGAATCACAATTATCAATTTAAAATAAAGTCTTTAAACCGGTGGCTCGTCGTCAGCTCGTCGTCAGCTCGTCGTCAGCTCCAGCTCATTATGAAACGTGTGATGAAGAGAGCGGAGAACAATGCACTCGATGTGTTGGAAGAACAATTAAAAATTCATAGGCAGGGTTGTTATCTCGCAATGGATCGTCGTCTATCAGGAGAGGATCTTCAGCTCGGGTTATTGTTTCTCTCTCTTTATCTTTTCTTTCTGTCTGTCTGACTCTCTCTCTCTCTCTCCACCTCCCTTCCTCCCTCTCTTTCTCTTTCCCACTTCTCTCCATCTCCCTTCCTCCCCTCTCTCTCTTCTTTTCTTTCTTTCTCTCTCTCTCCATCTCCCTCCCTTCCTCCCTCCCTCTCTCTTTCCCACCTCTCTGTCTCTCTCTCTCCCTCCCCCCTTTCTCTCTCTACTTGCCCCTCACCCTCTTATCTCTCTCCCTTTGTTTCTATCTCAGTCTCTATCCCTCGTTTCGGTCTTGTCTGCCTGTCTGTCTCTCTCCCTTTCTCTCTCTGCCTCTGCTTTCTCTCTCTACCTCTTTTAATTCGTCTTTGATGGTGGAAATGAGCATAAAGTTTTCTCCTGCTTTACGAATCCATCTCCGGGTCTTTGTCATTCCCCATTTTCGTAATTCCTTTTCCTATATTTTACTTTCTCCATTTTCTCGCCAGTAAGATGATCACAAGAAAGAAGTATGACAACTAATACGAAAGACAGACATAAGCCAATTAGCCAATTAGTAAGACAAAATATACTTTATTTCCACCTGGGTAAAAGTGCTCTTACGTCGTTGGGCAATTAGCTAGTTACGTGTCTGAATAACATCATTATACTTCGAGAGCAATTATCTTCCCCAACCTGTCAGCCTGTCATCAATCATTGCCCACCTGTCATGTGAACCTTCGCCTCAAAAAAAAAAAGAGAGAAAAAAAGAGAGAGAGAGAGAGAGAGAGAGAGAGGGAGAGAGAGAGAGAGAGAGAGAGAGAGAGAGAGAGAGAGAGAGAGAGAGAGAGAGAGAAAGAGAAAGAGAGAGAGAGAGAGAGAGAGAGAGAGAGAGAGAGAGAGAGAGAGAGAGAGAGAGAGAGAGAGAGAGAGAGAGAGAGATAGAGAGAAAGAGAGAGAGAGAGAAAGAAAGAAGTATTTTAGGTCAAAATACTATTGGTCTTGAGAACTTCTTAGAAACACGTATCGACGCGTAAAAAATCGCTAATGGAAATACTTAACCTTTAGTCAGATCACAATGTCCGAATATGGAGGCGACGATGCTACATTTCTTCACTCTATCCGAACGAAAATGTAACCCTTTTTACTGTGCGATATGGAATTAATTCCCATAAATCAACATTCTATTTCTCTCTCTCTCTTTCTTTAACCCTGGGACGAACGCCATGTCTAAAATTATACTTGCAGTAACGTACGTCTTTTTTTCCTTCTTTTTTCACTATACTATCTCTCGTTGAGGTATATATACGTCGTTTTGATTCTTCCTCTCTCTCGTTCTTTCTCCTTTCTTTCTCTCGTTCTCTCTCTATCTCCTTTCTTTCTTTCTCTAAAACCGTCATTGTAGTAACGTACGTCTTTTTTTCCTTCTTTTTTCACTATACTATATCTCGTTAAGGTAAACATACGTCGCTTTGATTCTCCCTCTTTCCTTTCTTTCTCTCTCCCTCTCTCTCCTTTCTTTCTTTCTCTCTCTCTCTCTCTCTCTTTCCTTCCTGTCTCTCTCTCTCTCTGTCTCACCCCCCCCCCCCCCGATCTACCGCATTGCTGCCTCTCTTATTGCAAGAACATAAATCTCCCGTTTTTTTTTCTTTCTTCTTTACTCGTTCCGTGATTGATTCAGTATCGGTAGAGATCGTCGCCTCTCTCGTACTCTTTTATTGGGGACATCGGCCGTTCTAGCGAGGTTTTGGTCCGTGTGAGATCGTACGTAAGGAGGAACGTCGCTTACACTCGTTCTCGCTCGTTCTCTCTCCCTTCGATTATTTCTACACTCCTCGCTCGTTCTCTCTCCCTTCGATTATTTCTTTGTTTCTTGTATTCTCCATTTTTTTTATGTATCTTTCATTTTGTTTTTCATGTCTTCATGTCTGTATTGCTCAACCTCTCTCTATGTTTCTGTTTCTCTCACTGTCTGTTTGTCTGAGCTTCTGTCTGATTGTGTTTCAGTTAAACGGACTCACTCTCGCTCTCAATCCCTCTCTCATTCATCCCAATATGTTTACTTTATCTATTTTTTCTTCCTATCCCTCCTCTTCTGCGCCCTTTTCACCTCCTTTAAGTTTCTCTCTCTCTGTATCTCTCTCTGTCTTCTTTCTCTTTCTCTCTCTCCTTTCTTCCTCTCTATATATATCTCACTTTCGCTTCTTTCTCTCTCTCTCTCTCTCCTTTTTTCTCTCGATCTATCTCACTTTCGCTCCTTTCTCTCTCTCTCTCTTTCTCCTTCCCTCCCTCTCTCTCACTGTCACCTCTAATAAACACCCTTTTTCCGCGATACTTCTTTTACGCGGAATGACAGAAGCGATAAATTCTGGATACGCTTTAGTGGCCGGTAAGAAGACAGGCCACTAAAGCGTATCCAGTATTTACACACGTAACACCAGCTCGAGATTGTTTTGATTACGTGTTTTATTGTCTCCTTGTCTCTTATCGCGCCGCTTGTTTGTATAATTCTAATCTCGTGAGTTTTTTTCTTTTTTCCCCATGTTTTTTTATTTTTAATTGTTCTCCCTCTTAAGTATTTTTAAGTGTTAAAGGGAATTAGGTTTACAGGTGTGAACGTCTTCGAAACGAGCAAAAAGAAAAGCCAAGATAGAAGTTGTGGGTCTAGAGTGTATCCTTAATCACTGAATGACAAGAGTAATTGCACGAGTAATGAACCTGAGACAAAACCAATGTTGTTATAGTACCCCCTCGTCCGCTATCACATCTCTCCATCTCTGCTTTGTTCCCCTCTTTAAATCTTCATTATTTTATCTCTTCTTTATTGTTCATTTCGCTTTGTATTATTTTTCCAGTCTTTCTTCTCTGATTTTTGCCTATTTTGTGTTTATTTCCGAATCATGCTTTTCCGTTTTCTTTTTTTTGCGTTTTCTATCTACTTACGGACGTCGTTTTCTATATTATGGTTCCCATATATACACTAAGCAGCTTTACCCTCCACATTCTTTTCTTCTCCTTCTCCTTCTCTTTTATCCCCTCGTTCTTACTTTTCTTCACCTTTTCCCCCCTTATTCGTCTCTTCCTCCTCTCCCCCTCTTTACCCTATCATCTCAACCACACATACAAGACGAAAAAAGAGCGAAAAAAAGAAAGAAAAAAAAAACTCTCGCAAGTAAAATGACGACCTTTTATCTCCTCCACCTCCCCCCCCCCACCCCCTTCCACCCACGAAGGTCAAGGGTCAAGGTCAAGACAAGCCGAAGGAGAGAATAGAGATCGTAATGAGCTCTTGTTGCAGGTGACTCAAGGTCCCGAACAGGACTTACTGCCGCCCATAACTGTTCATTACCAAAGCTCATCAAAGCTCACCGCGGGTAATGGGGAATGGCGAGCCTTTTGGGACTGCATTTGCTCTTATCTATTTTATTTGGGACTCTGATAGATATGGATGTATGTATGTATATATATGTTATATATATATATATATATATATATATATATATATATATATATATATATATATATATATATATACGTAATATGGATGTGTGTGTGTGTGTGTGTTTGTGTATGTGTATGTGTATGTGTATGTGTGTGTGTGTGTGTGTCGGTGTGTGTGTGTGTGTGTGTGTGTGTGTGTGTGTGTGTGTGTGTGTGTGTGTGTGTGTGTGTG
>NC_091562.1:8301076-8303576 GCF_042767895.1 Penaeus vannamei
GTTTCGGCAACGTCGAAGGTCCTCAGGTGCGCAGACCAATAGCAGGGATGATGAGGATTCCGCGTCTCACTATCACGTCACCATCACCATCTGGCCGCATGTTCCTAATACAAGGTGGCAGAATTATAACCTAATCTGATCGCCTTTATGGTGTAGTCCAGTCTCTCACTGCAAATGCAGTCCGGTTGCAGATACCATTTACGGCCCTCTGTTGCATTTCAGTTCTCTCTCTCTCTCTCTCTCTCTCTCTCTCACACACACACACACACTCTCTCTCCCTCCCTCCCTCTTTTTCTTTTTTTCCCCCTTCAGATCGCACATCCGCGAATGGTATTAGCTGCAGCTTTATCTTCCTATCACGGCCTTCCGCGCTGCCGCACCCTGGCCGACGCGGAGGACCTGGAGCCACGGGAAATGGGTCTGCAGGTGCGATCGCTCGGACCGACGGAGGAGCGGGAGAAGGAGCGGGAAAGATTAAAAGGAGGAATGTATAATAAAAGATAAGAATATGAATAGAGGGAAAAAATAGATGAATTATGTAGAGACAAAAAAAGAAAGAAAGAAAAAAGCGGGTAAACACAAATATTTAGATGGATATACGTACTTTTTAAGAGTGAGAGGAATAACATTTGATATATATTTTCTCCTTACTGCCTGGCTGATAAGTATATAATCCTCCTTTTGAAACTTTCCCCAATTAAAAAAATCATAAAAGGATAAAATATTAAGAAATAAGACCATGAAAATACCCTAAAGATAAAGGATATAATATTGCAAGATGCATGTAAATCTTAGATATTTCCTCAGTTATTGCTGAAGAGTTCAAGGGGTTAATCCTCGTTATCGTAATTGTATCAACACTGAAATGATATTGCTCGAACAAAAAATATTTACTATAAATAACCAAATAGGTATATGCTATTGTATATAAAACATATAATACAAAAAACCCGTCATTGCAACACTGAAGCTATAAGAGACAAAAAATGATTTCAGAAATTGATACGTATGAAATATACTTTTTATTTTTCATATTCGGACAATCAAATGGCTGTTACAACAAACAGGTCTTAAATTCTCTGTGTCCAATGTACATGTAACCTTCTTTCTTGTAATTTATGATTAGTATAGTCATAAAATTCTTTATCTATTTTTCTATCCGTCCCCTCCTGTCTATCTACCTTCTTATCTATCACTTCACAAAAGTACACACAAAGACAAACTCAAGCGCGCGCATATATCCATACATATATATATATATATATATATATATATATATATATATATATATATATATATATATACATAACTATAAATACATATACATATATAAAACTATATACATACACACATTTCACTTACCGTGCTTATACATCTATGTCAATGTACACACACACACACACACACACACACACATATATATATATATATATATATATATATATATATATATATAAATCTATATAATAAATATATATATATATATATATATATATATATTATATATATTATATATATATATGCATACATACATATATATATATATATAATAAATATATATATATTATATGCATACATACATATATATATATATATATATATATATATATATATATATATATATATATATATATATAATTTGTATTGTATAAATATTCATATTCTGTTTATATATATATATATATATATAATATATATATATATATATATATATATATATATATATATGTATATATACACACACACTTATATATATATATATGTATTTATATACAGTATGTATAGGCATATATATATATCATACATACATATAATATACATGTATATATATAATATATATGTATATCTATATGTACGCACACACACACATATACATGCATACACACACACATATATAAATATACATATGTATGCACATATATATACCTATACATGCATTATATCCCTATATACACATCTACGTATATAGAGATAATATATACATAACATTCTACTTACTTTTTGGTTCATCTGTCCATTCATATACTACCTATAGAAAAACACTTGAAAATATATTCCATTTGACTGCGGACTTGAAGTTTCTATATCTTAATATAAAATGGACATAATATACATAGGATCATATTCCATGTCAGCGCGGCCATAAGTTAATTCGTTTTCCTGTAAAATGGGTTGATAACTAACATAAATATTAATGAATCGCACACATAATATGAAACTATGAACACCCTACTCTAACTATTACTACTATCATCAATATTATTATTCAAGGCAAGTACACTGCATTCAAAGTAGTTAGACCATCATTTTTTGCGCATTTTACAAGACTATCCAAGGGGGAAGCCTAGAAGGAAGGTAGAAGGGGAAGGTGAAAGGAAGGGGAAGGAAGGGGAAGGAAGTTAAAGAGGAATGGGAGAAAGGGAAGGTAAAGAGGAAACGGAGATGGCAAAGGGAGTTAAAAAGGAAAGGGAGATGTGGGAAGGAAGTTAAAGAAAAAAAT
>NC_091562.1:8316076-8323576 GCF_042767895.1 Penaeus vannamei
CTGTCCTGTGGTGCTGAAGGGTCGAGTGTAGGGATCAGAGCTTTTTTTGAGGCCCTTCTTAAGACCTCACCCTGAGAGTAGGTATAAAGATAATCCCCGAAAGGGGACCAATCTGTTTCCAACTCTCTAAATGACCACAAAATGAATCAGACCATGGCAGTCACCCTGGAGCCTTTCAAGGTTGCAGGGGGGCGAAAGAAAAACCAAAAGCAGGCCGAACGTGTCCGGCCTGCTGAACCGAGCAAGGACAAGACAGAAACACCAAACACAAAGTCTGTCCATGCACACCAGACTGATTGAAACCTGAACTCCCTCAGTCAAGAAGGGGCTCCAGCTGAACCAGCCAAACCAGCTGCCCCCACTTCCAAAGGCCTTAAACCCCTGCAAAGGGGAGGTGTGAAGCGACGAAGGGTGGAAACTGACTCTGAAGAAGAGGCAGAGCACACCCCAAGTCGACTAACGCGGTTTAAGGTACCAAAAAAACCTGAAGACTTCGACAATGCATACCAGCTGGTAAGGGCATTGGAGAAGGAAAGAAATGTAAGACTATCAATCCGAATCTCCAGAGATGAGGGCATGATCATTGCCCCCAAAGACAAAGCCACCATGAACTTCCTGTAGGAAATCAAGGTGCTAAAAGACGGGAGAAAGGTGTGTATCTCACCACTGACCTCCCAAGAGAAAAAGTCCAAGATGGTGCTACTTGGCTTTCCACTAGGGTTCGACGTGGAGGTGATCACGTCTCTCCCACAAGTGGTGGAGGCTTCCTGCATGACCAAAGGGAAGTCTCCAACCAGGCAAGTCCTGGTTATCCTCAAGGGAGCCCCAATCACCACCCTTGATCTGGGTAACTGGGGCTCATACAAGCTCAGGCCATATGTGCCAGAGCCCTTGAGGTGTTTCACGTGCCAGAAATTTGGGCATCACCAGGCCAACTGCAAGGCCAAAGCCAAATGTGTTGTATGCAGCGAGGCACACGAAACCGAAGTGTGTATAAAGGCACACAAAGATGGCCAGAAGGACACAACAGCCAAATGTCCAAACTGTGCCAAAAAGCATCATGCCTGAAGCCTGGCTTGGTCTGTCAGGAAACAGGCAGTGATTAAAAAGCAGAAGATAGCCAAAAAGCGTCCTGACTTTGTCCCTGCGCCCCCAGGCACCTACGTCTGGGGCCAAAACAAAAAACCAAAACCAAAAAGAAAAGACTCCCCGACCTCCTAAGAGGAAGGAGTCACCCCCACAGCTAAAATTGGATACCTCTAACAGAGAGGAATTCCCCAAGCTTGCTAGTAGCAAAACCACAAAAAAGAACCAAACGGGAAAAAGGTTCAAAGTTCACAGCAATGGTCCCCCCAGTAGATGATAATCTTTTCTTTGACGAGAAAGATATGACTCTCCTGTTGAGTGCTGTAGTTTCTGAAGTAGCAACAACCTTGGGGAGGACCAGTGAGGAGGCAGAGAAAGCAGTGCAGGTCGCAATGACGGCTATGACCCAAACTGTGGCAGCTCTGAAGGGAAGGAAGCTAGAAGCCTCCAAACCGATAACGAGCAGCGCTCCTCTCCCTAAATCCTTGGATGGCAGGCTAGCTTCAAGAGAAACATTACATGAAACCCCAGCTAGTCTGTCAGGACAGGCTGAAACTGTGCAGCAGGCCGAGTCTGTACAGCCAAAGTCTCGTCCTCTGACCCGAGGTGGCACTTTCAACCTAGGCCCTACACCCCTCGGTAGAGCCTTAACCGGAGTGTCTGACTTAGAGGAAGTTGTACAATCCTCAATCAACGAGGATCTGTATTTATCTGATGCCACCAGCACTGGGGCATCTGAAGCTGAAGCAAGTGACACTGAGTAACCATCATGGCACACAATCTAAGCATACTGCAGTGGAATATCTGTAGCTATAAAAGCAAGAACTCCTTTCTCCAGTCAATTGTGCGAGCAAGGAGCATTGACGTCGTCATGCTCCAGGAGACACTATGGGATCCGTGTGCTTCTCAGGATATCATGCCTTCACCACTCCAAACCTGGATGGCGCTAGAGGCCTGATGACCCTGGTAAAAGAAGCTATCCCGTGCTCATTAATAGCCAACCCGCCGCACTGTGGAGATGGTGTTGAATCTCTTGCTGTTGAGATTCAGCTACCTGGGAGTCCTATAAAAATATATATTTATAGCAAACCACTGTGTGAGAGCTTAGATCTAAACCAGGTCTGTGCTACTGCAGCACAAGACCGAGTGATCATAGGGGGAGACTTCAATGCACACATAGCCATGCTGAATCCCCGCAAAAGGCCGAACGCGGCAGGCATTCACATAGCAG
The DNA here is from genome assembly GCF_042767895.1 of Penaeus vannamei. Lineage (NCBI taxonomy): Eukaryota > Metazoa > Arthropoda > Malacostraca > Decapoda > Penaeidae > Penaeus > Penaeus vannamei. Next base: position 8,318,394 of record NC_091562.1, read on the forward strand.
AAGTGCTTGAGACATTCCCTGAGATCGCTCTTCTCAACACCAAAGAACCAACGCATGTGAAGGGAGGGGTCCTAGACCTCACCTTTGCCACTGCAACAATGGTGGAGAGAATTCGGTGGTGTGTCGATGATACGGTTACTAGTGATCACTACGGCATAGTCACCACACTAATGGATGCAGGTCCAGCCCAAAGACCACATCACATTCCTAAATGGAAAACAGACAAGGCCAACTGATTTACCTTCCAGGAAGGCTTGGCTCGATGTCTGAAAGACAATGAACCCAATAACAATAATGAAAACGTGGATGTGCAGGAAAGGCAGGAAAAATGGCTGGAATGGTGCCAAACTTTTGGGCACCAGACCAGCCTTACAGAGTTGTGGAAACGGGTCAGGCAAGCGCCAAGCCCCGAAGTGCACTCATCATGACCCACAATCAGAGGCTAACAGATTGGTGCTTGAGTTCTCTGCCAGAACCAGCACCAACAATCTGCCTCCAATGATGAGAGAAAAACAACAAAACTCAAATCCAGAAAGACTTGCTCTCATAAGAGACAAGGCACTCGAAGCTGATGAAACGGATGCCTTGTTCTCTCTTAGGGAACTAAAAAAATCATACAAATCCAGTTCTGGGTCAGCACCGGGATCTGATGGGATCTCTCACCCCATCATTTCGTATCTAGGCCTTGCACGAGAACTTGCATTCTTGCAGGTTATCAACAAATCCTGGCAAACAACAACGGTGCCCCAGAGCTGGAAACAAGCCACAATAGTTCCCATCCCAAAACCAAAGGAGCCTGGCAAGTACCGCCCCATCTCTCTTCTCAGCTGCCTGGGTAAAACAGCTGAGATGGTACTCAACAGGCTCCGATGGAAAACAGGTCCCCCCCCATGAACACCTGCACGGGTTCACAAGGGTAAGAGCACTGCTCGTAGCATTTCCACACTCTTAAGCACAATCTACACCTCGCCCGCCGTGGTTGTCTTCCTTGACCTGGAGAAGGCTTTTGAACTGGCAAGTCCGCTTGCCATTCAAGAGACCCTAATCCACAAAGGAGTCAAAGGCAGACTCTTGGCCTGGATAGCTGACTATTTTAAAATAGATCAGTAAATGTCAGATTTCAAGGCCACCTCTCACAGCATATGCCACTTGAAAATGGAACTCCTCAGGGAGGGGTTCTTAGTCCAGCCCTGTTTAATACCCCCATGTCCAACATACTCGACATTCGCCTGCCAGAGGGATGCAAGATCATCTCTTATGCATATGACTTGGCAATCATAGCCTCTGGCAATCACTGCCTTACTAGAGCTCAGCGTTGTCTGAACCTGGTGTCCGAAGAGTGTTGTAGGACGGGTCTAAAAATATCAGCAGCAAAATCCAAAGCAATGGCACTGAGAACCAATGTCAGAAACAAAAAACTCACTATACAGGGTATGGATCTGGAATGGGTGAAGGGCTATCTATACCTTGGTGTATGGATAGGACACACTCACTTTCAAAAAGGAGATCCAATACCTGCTTGACAGTACCAAGGAAAGACTGTCAGTCATGAAAGTCATGACAGGGAGACACAAAGTACTAAGATCATTCTATGTACATGCTGCCCGTCCTATTATTGACTATGCATCTGTCGCCCTCATTGCTTCCAGTACAACATTAAAAGAAAAACTGGAAACAATAAACAATACAAAACGAAGCAGCCAGGATAATTCTAGGTGCACCTAAGTGGTCAAAGGTCATCAACCTCCTCATGGAAGCTGATTTACCGTCCATGGACACCAGAATTGATCTATTGGCAGCACAGTTCCTTTCCAAGGTCCTGCAGGCACCCAGAAACTCCTATCTAAGACAAAGAGTTCTCAGACGCCTACAACAAGATTACCAGTTGTTTGCGGACAATTCCTGGCTCACACATACAGCCAGAGTTTTGATACGCTTTCAGCTAAAAGATTAATTGCTTGCCAAGGGTATGGACTCCCGTCACCCTGATTACAAAGAACCCCCGCCGTGGGCAAACGAAATGATCGAATTCTCAATTCTAAATCTCACAATGAGAAAAGATTAATATTCCATGCCTAGCCTAAAGGCAAAAGCACAAAGGGTCATTGATCAAATAACTCCTCCGGGTAGTATAACATACTACACGGACGGATCCGTGGATCCAATACACCATACTGCAGGCGCCGGCTTTGCAACAAAGGATACCACAGCATCCATTAGGGTCACTGACAATGCCTCAACGCTTCAGGCTGAAACGGTTGCGATCATGGAAGCACTGACACACGCGTCCCTGAGGGGAGGACACGTCATTCATACAGATTCAAGAGCAACTATTGACAGATTACAGGATAGCATGCCCCCAGATAACATCTACCTCTTGACAACAGTGCTAAACATGGCCCAAAGAATCCTTAGTCAAGGTAGAAGAATCATTATAAACTGGGTCCCAAGCATACAAGGGAACGAGCTTGCTGATAAACTAGCCGAAAAGGGCAGGGGTATGCCCCCATCCTCCATGATCGTTAAACCCAGCCGAAGGGGACTAAGCCAAGGTACCAAAGCTGCAGCGTGTGCGGTCCTCCGGGGAGCACATAGAGAAAACATCACAAAATCGCTCGCTGCCAAGTGGTACTCAGATACTTCAGGCTATGAGCCACTGGCCCTTCCTCCAAACACAAAAAGAGGTACCGAAGTCATACTATTCAGACTAAGACTAGGTTACCAATGCGCTTGGCAAATTATTGACAATGAGACTGCCAGGTTATGCAAACACTGCGGCAAGCCTAACGCCACCCTATTACATTACTTGCAGAATTGTGTACACACAATTTCTGAGGCAGGGACCACCCACCACAGCCGCCGGGCTGGTAAAAAGGGTCTGCAACATGCTTACCCCGTGGCAGATGGATCGCTTGCTTGCAATCCAGCCACCTCGATAAGCATGCAGTTCAAAGAAAACATCTAACTAGAAATAGTTAACACAGGCCGGGCCACTCCAGAGAAAAGGCCCGGGCGAAGCATGACTTCGCAAATCTAACTGAACTGAACTGATCTTGTGGTATATGCCCTGACGAAGTAATAGCGAAAAGGCCTTCGGCAAATTCGTTGTTCCTGTTGCAATACATATACATACACACATATACATATTATATACATACATACATACACATACATATTATATACATATACATACACACATATACATGTTATATACACATAAATACACACATATACATTTTATATACATATACATACATACACACATACATATATATATATATATATATATATATATATATATATATATGTATATGTATATATATATATGTATGTATGTATATATATGTATATATATATATATATATATATATATATATATATATATATATATATATATATATATATATATATATATATATATATATATACATACACATATACGCACTAACAAACACACACACACACACAAATATGTATGTATGTGTATATATATATATATATATATATATATATATATATATATATATATATATATATATATATATATATATGTGTGTGTGTGTGTGTGTGTGTGTGTGTGTGTGTGTGTGTGTGTGTGTGTGTGTGTGTGTGTGTGTGTGTGTGTGAACCGTATTCATGTTGACAAATGTAGAAAGGTATGAATGAGAACGAATATCTTCACAATACAAGAGATTATATCTTCGTCAGAAATACATGCATTTCTGACGAAGATATAATCGAAACCGGTTAAATACATCTCTTGTATTGTGAAGATATTCGTTCTCATTCATACCTTTCCACAAATATATATATATATATATATATATATATATATATATATATATATATATATATATATATATATATATATAAACACACCCACCCACATATTCATATATAGAGAATGGAAATAACAAATGTAGATAAAGCGCACTTTGAAATTACTGTTATAAGTAGTAAGTACTTATCTTCTAGAGAATAATAAAGCTATGAATATACTCAGGTTAATACTTCTGGTTAGCACAGATATAATAAGAACCTGCTAGTTTATAACATTCACTATTGGCGGCAAATTTATGTAAATTATCAATAGAATTTGGACGTCATCACTAATTCTTCTTCTTTCTTCTTTTATAGGGTTGTAGAATTCATCACTAATTTCTGTCGGCCATGTTGACGATTTGTTTACTATTGTGACGTCATAAAATTGTAGCAAGCTTCCTCTCTTGCGTGGAGGTGGTATGAAAATGATTGGTTTGGTTTTCAATATATCTGACAAAAAATCTCGTCGAAAACAAATATGAACGAGAAGTTTAAAGATAAAAAAAAAAAAAAAAGAAATAGCTCGTCAAAAATGGACCAATGAATAAAAATGAACCTTGTGTTTTGTCGCGAAGGTTTCGAAATGTCGAGAGGAAGAGTCGAAACGGCTTATTCGCACAATTTTCTAATGAAGAGCACATTACTGTACATTTCTTACTTACGTACTATTTCTAGGATATTTTGTACAGATAAGCAATAAGGGAATGAAAATGTAATGCCTTTACGACATTTTCCCTTTTGCTTTTGTCATTTTATCCGCCAACAGAGTTTAAAATATAGATTTTCGAAAATAACACGGCTGCGGAATCGTTACGTCAGTGTTTAGCGCTTACGTCACAGCTCATGGCAGTTTTCCATAGAGCAGACGAATTTCAATAATCTGGCAGCACTGATTCCCTATCCGAGTGCTTTATCTTCCATCGCTCAGTGCATTTAAAAAGCTAAATGGGTTTACCTTTTGGTGAAGGTTAACAGCGTGCTCGAGTGGTTGGGAACTTGGGAGGGCGACAAACCTCGGATTTCCATGGGGTATTTGCAGCTGGAACACGGTTACTGCAGCACTGAATTTAGTATTATCCTTTAGATTGTTACACTTTCGCTATGAATTCACTTCACTGTAGTATTGTGCAAGCATTCTAAAACACAAATAGCACTGTAAACAAACTTTGCTTCCCCAAGGCGCAATAACACAGTCACAGTATTTACTACCAATGAGTACTGTAACAATAGAACTGTCAAATTCTCTTTTAGATGGTTGTGCATGCGCAAAGCTTAGATGATGCAAGTATGTGTGTGATAACAAAGAACGCATTATATAAATGTAAAATGAACATGCAATAGGTACGTAACTTGTTGCATTG
>NC_091562.1:8358576-8363576 GCF_042767895.1 Penaeus vannamei
TTCTGTTTGTTTTTTTAGCGTTTTTTTTGTCTCTCTCTCTTCCTTCATTCGAGATATTTCCTTTTATGGGAATATACCCTGAAATTGTATACCTTCTCTAATTCAGTTTTAAGGTTCTGTTCGAATCTTTTTTTTTTTTTTTTTTTTTTTTTTTTTTTTTTTTTGAGTTTGCGTTACCTTCTCTTTTTTTTTTTTTTTTTTTTTTTTTTTTTTTTTTTTTTTTTTTTTTTTTTTGTAGATGGTGGTATCAACTACATGCTTGTTGTCGCCAAAAGCTTCGTATAAAAAAGGAACATTATACCAATCTAAGACCTCACATTTACCTCATACGGAAAACATGATCTTAAATCTAAGCAAAACATACATGTGGTTTATGTGGATATCAAATTCACGTTTCTTCGAGCATTTACATTGAGCTGGCTAAAGAAAAGACGATTTCTCACTATTCTATGCTAATCGAGAATGTATGTGCAGAAAAGGCATTCGCTACAACGTAGTGATCGCTCGGTATTTCTTGTTTTCTGCGCAGTATAAAGAAAGAGAGAGAGAGAGAGAGAGAGAGAGAGAGAGAGAGAGAGAAAACTTATTGACTACTACTCCGCTTAACTTCACGACAAAAAAAAAAAAAAAAAAAAAAAAGTGTTCCGTATATTTTTGCCATTTTTTTCAGTGTATTTTCAACTCTTCATCTGCTTCCCTATCCCTCCCTTCTTCGCTTCCATCTCCCACTTTCCATTCTCATCTTCTTTCCTTCCCTCTCATCTCCACTTCCTTCACTTTCATCCGCTCTCCTCTCTCTCTTCTCCCTCCCCTTCCTTTCCATCTCACTCTCCTTCCCTCTCTTCTCTCTCCCTTTCCCTCTCATCTCCCCTCCCTTTCCCACTCATCTCCCCTCCCTTTCCCTTTTTTCTCCCTCTCCATCCCTCCCGTCTCCCTCTTCTTCCCTCTCATCTCCCTCTTTCCTTCTCCCCTTTCATCACCTTCCCTCGGCTTCCTCCTTCTTAAATTGACATGCTATGCCACATCTCCCTTAACGACCATTAACAAAGACTAAGCTTATTACAGGAACTGAGAGAGGCTAAATCACCCATTAATTTGCATGAAAGACAAGGGAGATAGTAAGGGAGAGAGGGGAGTAGGATGGACAAGGGAAGGGAAGGGGAGGGAAGGAGAGGAGGAGGGGAGGAGGAGAGAAGGGGGGGGAGGAGAGAAGGGGCGGGTAGGGAAGGAGAGGAGGGGAGGGGGAGAGAAGGGAAGGGAAGGGGGAGAGAAGGAGAGAAGGAGGGGAGGAGGAGAGAAGGTGGGGGGGGGGGTGGACAAGGAAAGGGAAGGGGAGGGAAGGAGAGGAGGAGGGGAGGACAAGGGAAGGGGGTAGGGAAGGAGAGAAGGAGGGGAGGAGGAGAGAAGGGGAGGAGGTAGGGAAGGAGAGGAGGAGGGAAGGAGAGAAGTAGGGGAGGAGGAGAGAAGGGGGGGGGGAAGACAAGGGAAGGAGGTAGGGAAGGAGAGGAGGAGGGAAGGAGAGAAGTAGGGGAGGAGGGGAGAAGGGGGGGGAAGACAAGGGAAGGAGGTAGGGAAGGAGAGGAGGAGGGAAGGAGAGAAGGAGGGGAGGAGGAGAGAAGGGGGGGGAAGACAAGGGAAGGAGGTAGGGAAGGAGAGGAGGAAGGAACGAGAGAAGGAGGGGAGGAGGAGAGAAGGGGGAGGGGGGGTGGACAAAGAAAGGGAAGGGGAGGGAAGGAGAGAAGGAGGGGTGGAGGAGAGAATGGGGGGGGGGGTTGGAAAAGGGAAGGGAAGGGCGTAAGGAAGGAGAGAAGGAGGGGAGGAGAGAAGGGGGGGGGAGGGTGTAAGGAAGGAGAGAAGGGGGAAGGTGGTGAAAAAGACAAAGGAAGGAGAAGGGGAAGGAGGGAAAGGGAGGAGGAGAAAAGAGGAGTAGGGAAGGAGAGAAGGAGAGGAGAGAAAGGCTGTGAAAAAAAGACAAGGGGACAGGAAGGGGAGTAAGAAATGAGAGAAAGGGGAGTAGAGAGGAAGGGGAGGAGAAAGGAGGGAACAGAGGTAAGGAGGAGGGGAGGGGGGGTAGTGAAGGCATCTCATTTGCAAATCTAAAAAGTCGTTGAATAATTGAACAAACGGACGTACATCCCGCTGGCGTAACGACGTCAAATTCGCTACTCAATCTTTCTTATCAATTTATCTCAAGACGGTTGGGTTTCCGATAGCATTCGTCAACGTCTTGGAGCGCAATTCCCCGTCTTGAAGTCTGAGATCGCGTATTGCTGCGTAAGAACCCTTTTCTTTTCTTTCATTCATTCTTCCTTTCTCTCTATTTTTCTTTCATTCTTTGTTTCTCTATTCATTCTTTCTGCACTTTCTGTTTTTCTTTCTCTCTTCCTTCTTTCCGTACTTTCTGTTTTTCTTTCTCTCTTTCTTTTTTTCTTTCATTCCTCCTTTCTTTAATTCTTTATTTCTCTATTCATTCTTTCCGTACTTTCTGTCTTTCTTTCATTCTTAATTTTTTCCTTCCTTCTTTCTGTCTTTCTTTCATTCTCTATTTCTCCCTTCCTTCTTTCATTTCCTTCTGTCTTTCTTTCATTCTTCATTCCTTCTTTCCTTTCATTCTTTTCATTCTTTCTTCCTTTCTTTTTTCCTTCTTCCTCCCTTCCTTTCTTTAATTCTTTATATATTCCTTCCTTCCTTTCTTTTTTTCATTCTTTCTTCCTTCCTCTCTTTTTTCCTTCCTTTCATGAATTCTTTATTTCTTCCTTCCTTTAATTCTTCATTTCTGCCTTCCTTCCTTTCTTTCGTTTTATTTCTTCCTTCCTTCCTTCCTTCTTTCATTCTTTCTTCCTTCCTTTTTTCCTTTATGTCTTTCATTCTTCCTCCCTTCCTTCCTTTCTTTCATTCTTTAGTTTTTCCTTCTTCCCCTTCTTTCTTTCACTCTTCATTTCTCCCTTTCTTTCTTTCCTTCTTTCATTCTTCCTTCCTTCCTTCCTTTCTTTAATCCTTTAGTCTTTCCTTCCTCCCCTCCTTTCTTTCACTCTTTATTTCTCCCTTCCTTTCTTTCTTTCATTAATTCTTTATTTCTTTCCCTCCTTCTTTCAATTCACCACAAACTATCAACAATTAAAAACATAAGAAAATAAAGATAAATGATTGAAAACATAAGAAAATAAAGATAAAAAATCTAAAACATAAGAAAATAAAGATAAAAAATCTAAAACATAAGAAAATAAAGATAAAAAATTTAAAACATAAGAAAATAAAGATAAAAAATCGAAAGCATAATAAAATAAAGATAAATAATCGAAAACATAAGAAGATAAAGTTAAATAATCGAAAACATAAGAAAATGAAGATAAATAATCGAAAACATAAGAAAATAAAGATAAATAACCGAAAACATAAGAAAATAAAAATATTTTTTTTTTCTATATATCTAAAGCAACACGATATTGCAAATAAAAGAATGCAAAGCGTCACTGGTTATTTGGGAAGAATGGATTTGATAAAGGGAATGGATAAAGGAATAAGGGAAATTAGTGGATTAATAGATTAGTATAGGGATATGTCAATAAAAAGGGCTTGATGATGTAGGTTCCCATGACTTGAACAAAACAAATAATGAAACAAACAACAACAACAGCAACAACAGAAACAACAATAACAACAAAAACAACAAGAACAACGGCAACAACAACAAAAAACAACAACAATAACAACAACAAAAACAGCAACAAAACAACAAAAACAACAACAATAACAACAACAACAAACGGAAAGCAATGTATAGTGTTGGATTTTTTTTCTTTTTTTCTTCTTCTAAATTCCATAGACGATTTATATACATGCGGAAGTGTGGAATCCATGTCAAACAAACTGCAATAGGAACAACGAAGGGAAGAATAAGAAAACACACGAAGAAGAAGCTGAAGAAACTGAAGAAAATGAAGAAGAAATACAACGAAAAGGAATTTTGTTTTTTAGAAGAAGCTGAAGAAACTGAAGAAGAAATACAACGAAGAGGATTTTTTTTTTCTTTTCAGCTTATTCGTGTGTTTTCTTGTTCTTCCCTTCGTTGTTTCTTTTGCAATACTTGTACAAATAAAGGTTCAGTTTAGATGATGCACACGTGTAAACATCTATGCAAATTTAGATCGTCAAGAAAGGAAGTAATGAACGTTAAAAGAAGTCTCTCTCTCTCTCTCTCTCTCTCTCTCTCTTTTTCTCTCACACCCTCTCTCCTTCTCTCTTTCTCCCAGTCCCTCCCCCCCCTACTCTCTGTCTCTCAGTCTCTCTCTCTTTCTCTGATAATATAATATTCAGATGATGTGCAAAAGGAGAAGAAGAAGGAGGAGATGGAGAAGGAAAAGAAGAAGAAACAGATGATTAAGAAGGAAAGAAAGAGAGTGAGAAAACAGGAGGAGAAGAAGAAGAAGAAGAAATGATGTAATTGAAGCAAAAGAAAGAAAATAAAAAAAAGAAAATGAAACAAAAGAAGGAACCGAAGGACAATAAAAAAATACAAAAGAAGAGAAGAAAAAGACAACAAAACAAAAGGAAAAGGAAAGGAATAAGAAAGAAAGAAAAACAATGTAACACCCGCATATGCAAAGCACTACCACACACATACCCTTTCGAAGATCGGCGAACATCATCAGTAAAGCAAAAATGACAAAGTCTTGAGAGGCATTACGGCATTATGGAAAATTATGCCTTATCGCAACTATCAGCTGATGCTAATTTAATAAACCATGACCAACGCGTCCGAAATCCTTTATATTCCTTGGACTTCCGCTTCGTATTTTGAAAGCCTGTAATGTCTATCGTGGTTTCTCCCTTATTGGGTAGTTGTCCATCTGCAATAAGCTTATTAACCACGATTTCCTCGGCTTTGGGCTGAAGCCACGACATTCAAGCCGGTCGGACGAACGCGGAGATCACCCGATATAGAGCTAACGGTTTCGAACGAAGTCGGGGTCAGAGGTGAGGCAGCTCGGACAGAGTGA
>NC_091562.1:8371076-8378576 GCF_042767895.1 Penaeus vannamei
AGAAAGTAAATGAACGAACGAAGGCGTGGTTGAATTAGTAAATAAATGTATGAGTAAAGGAGTAAAATAATATATGAGTAAATGAATATAAGTAAATAATTTATCTCTCTCTCTATTTCTCTCTTTCTCTTTCTCTCTCTCTCTCTCTCTCTCTCTCTCTCTCTCTCTCTCTCTCTCTCTCTCTCTCTCTCTCTCTCTCTCTCTCTCTCTCTCTCTCTCTCTCTCTCTCATGGATTCCAGTTCTTTATGGTTGGTCTCGAATATCGCGAGAAATAAAACGCGAAACAGAGATAGAAAGACAAAATGAGTGAATGAACGAATGGATAAATGAATAGAGAGACGGATAAGTAGATGAATAAACAAATTCATGAATAGATAAATAATTTATCAGTTTAGTAAGATAGGAATTCCAAAATGTTTTTTTTAATAAGTGTCTCGAATCTCGCGAAAGACATGAATAGAAAGATGAAATAAATGAAAGAACGAAACAATTCGTAAATGAATAAATAGATGATACGTCAATAAATGAGACATAAATCCAAATAAATGAATTGAACTAATGAATGGGCGAATTAGTAAACTGATAAATATATGAGTAGGTAAAGTAAATCATTACGTATAAATAAATATAGATAGATAAGTATACCTAAGTATAAATAAATAAGTATGAATAGATAAATAAGTATGAATAAATGAATAGGTATGAATAAATAAATGAGCATAAATAAATAAATAAGTAACTATAAATAAATAAGTATAGATAAATAAATAAGTAAGTATTAATAAGTGTAAATAAATAAGTATAGATAAGTATAAATAAATAAATAAGCATAAATAAGTATAAATAAATAATTATAAATAAGTAAGTAAAGATAAATAAGTATATATGAAAGAAAACCGAAATAAGTATAGATAAATAAGTATATATAACTATGAATAAATAAGTATATATAACTAAATAAATGAGTATATATAACTATAGATAAATAAGTATATATATAAATATGAAATAAATAAGTATAAGTAAGTAAGTAAATAAATAAATGATTCATCAAAGAGACATGAATTCCTAACTGTTCTTAATGGGTCTCCAGAGATGACCAAGTTCACCTCAAGAACACCGAGGGAGAGGAAGAACATGTATAACTTCATGCAACAACCGGTCAGCGTGGCTCCCTCTGACCCCATAACCCCCCCCCCCCTCACCCCCACGCCCACCCTCGCCCACCTCCATCCAATCTCATTCACCTCCATTGGTCTTTATACTTGCTTGCCCACCATCACCTATCCTGTCAAATATTTGCCCACCCTGACCCACTCTCATACCCCCTTTCTATCTAAGCCTACCCACTATGACCCACTCTCTTACCCACCCTTTTACGCTAACCCACCCCCTCGTCCACTTCGACCCACCCGAACCACTCTCCTCCTCCATCCATCTAACCCTACCCACCCCGACCCACTCTTTCACCCACCCCGACCCATTCTCATCCATCCTCCATCTAACCCTACCCACTCTGACCCACTGTTTTAGGCACCCTTTCACACTAACCCACCCTCTCGTTCACTTCGACCCACCCCGACCCATTCTCATCCTTCATCCATCTAAGCCTACCCACTCTCTCACCCACCCCGACCCACTCTCATCCACCCTCCATCTAACCCTACCCATCCCGACCCACTCTCTCACCCACCCTTTCACGCTAACCCACCCTCTCCTCCACTTCGACCCATCCTCTCGCCTACCCCGACCCACCCTCGACCCACCCACTCTATCGCCTACTCTCTCACCCACCCGACCCACTCTCTTACCCACCCTTTCACGCTAACCCACCCTCTCGTCGACTTCGACCCACCCTCTCGTCGACTTCGACCCACCCTCACACGCCCCGACCCACCCCAACCCACCCTCTAGCCCACCCCTACCCTCACTCTCGCTTACCCCCACCCACCCTCGATCCACCCTGCTGCCCAACCCCACCCACTCTCTCGCCTACCCCCACCCACCCCCGTCTACCGCTACTAACCCCCACCCACCCCGACCCACCCCCGACCCACCCTCTCGCCCTCCCGGATTCCTCAACACCATAAAAGCAAGAGGATGAAGACACACTCCCCCCTCCCCCAACCCCCAAGATCAAATTGTCTGTTGTATATAGACTCTGGAGGGGGGAGGGAGGAGGAGAAGGAGAGGAAGGGGTGGGGGGAGGGGTTGGAGAGGGGGAAGGGTTGGAGATGGGGATGGGATAGAGAGGAGGAGGGGATGGGAGGAGGGGATAGAGAAGAGGAAGGGGTGGGGGGAGGGGTTGGAGAGGGAGAGGGGATGGGAGAGGGGATAGAGAGGGGGAAGGGATAGAGAGGAGGGGTTGCAGAGGGGGAGGGGATGGGAGGAGGGGATAGAGAGAGGAGGAGGGGATGGAGGAGGGGTCGGAGAGGGAGAGGGAATGGGGGGAGGGGTTGGAGAGGGAGACGGGATGGAGGGAGGGGTCGGAGAGGGAGAAGGAATGGGAGAGGGAATAGAGAAGAGGAAGGGATGGGGGAAGGGATGGGGGAAGGGGTCGGGCAGGGGTGGGAGGGAGGGGATTTGAGGAGGGGTTGGAGTGTGAGGGGCTAGAGAGGGGGAGGGGAATGGGAGAGGGAAATTTGAGAGGGAGAGGGGATGAGGGAGGGATGGGCAGAGAGAGAGAGGATGGAGGGAGGGATAGAAGGGGGAGGGGACTGAAGGGAGAGACATGGAGGGGCGGGTGGGTTGGAGGGAAGTGGGGGGAGGGGAGAAGGAGGAGTAGTAGACAGATATATTAGCAGCAGGATAATTCTCTCAAGACAAAAAAAAAAAAAAAAAAAAAAGAGAGAGAGAGAGAAAACAATTCTTAATGACTCTTCGAAAGAAAACGAGAACAAGAAAAAAAAAAAAAATGACAATAACACAAGTACTTACCTAGACAAACAAACCCAACAAGCCAAAATAAATATCCAAAAACGAGAAAAACCCAAAACCAAAAAAAAAGGACAAAAATCTAGGAAAACCAACAATTCAAACTTAAGAGACATCAAAAGACATAAAAAAACAATAAAATATATAAAAACACGTACAAAACAACAACAACCCCCCCCCCAGAAATAAATATAGAAAAAATCAAAGAAATGTTAGACTAAAAGTAATTAAACAAAAACAAACAAAAAGAAAAGAAAATCGCAAAAAAATCAAGCAATTAAAACAAAACGAAGCAAACAAACAAACAAACAAAAAATACCCCCTCAAAAAAGTCAAGTAAAAGAAAAGAAAATCACAAAAAACAAAGAAAAAATCAAGCAATTCAAATCAACAATCAAACAAACAAACAAACAAACAAACCCCCAAAATTACCCCCCTCCTCAAAAAAAAAAAATAATAATAAAAAATAAAAAAAAGCATCACCTGTGTAATTGACCCTAATGGAGCGACCCCGCCCACGGCCTGCGACTCGGGGCTGAGGGCGCGGGTGGTCCTCGAGTCCCCGTAATGGGATTAGGAGGCGAAGGAGGAGGAGGGGGCGAAGGGGGGTGAGGTGTGGGGGGGAGAGGGAGGTCGTCGTCAGGAGAAATTTCTTGTTTTAGGACTTGAGGGAAAGAGGGAGGGTGGGTGGATTGAGTTGTTTGTCTTGTTTATCTTGTTTATTTGATTTTCTATTTTTTTTTTAAATTTTTTTTTTTTGCTTTTTATTTCATTTGTTCTTTTTTTTCTTTTTTAAGCTATTCATTAATTTAATTTTTAAAATTTTCATTTGTTTTTTATTTCACTTGTTATTTTTTGTTTTTCTTATCTAAGTTATGCATCTTTTTTTATTTTTTGTTTTATTGTTTCTTATTTCATTTGTTCATTTATTTCTCTTTTTTATCTTATTGCTTTCTATTTCACTTATTCATTTCTTTTTTTATTTTATTGCTTTTTATTTCATTTTTCGATTTCTTTTTCTTTTATTTTATTTCATTGCTTTTTATTTCATTTATTATTTTTTTTATTTCTTTTTTATTTTATTGCTTTTATTTCATTTGTTCGTTTCTTTTTCTTCTTTTGTTTTATTGCTTTTTATTTCATTTTTTTTCATTTCTTTTTCCTTTTTTTATTTTATTGTTTTATATTTCATTTATTCATTTCTTTTTCCTTCTTTTTATTTCATTTATTCATTTCTTTTCCTTTTTTTAAATCTAATTTGTTCATTTCTTTATTTTATTTCATTGCTTTTAATTTAATCTATTAATCAAGTTTTTTTGTTATTGATTTTTCCCTAGGATGTGACAGTCGTCTCTCGTACAAATAATTAATGCTGTTATCTTTATTATTATCATTAATTATGGTGATGATGATGAAGGTAATGATGGTATTGGTAATTATAATGATAATAATAATGATTTTGATGTTGATGACGATTGTAATGATGATGATTATAATAACAAGAGTAATGATGATAATTAAGATAAAGATAATAGTGATAATGATAATAACACTAATAATGATAGTAATGATAATGAAAATAATGATGACAATGATAATAATTATAATAATAAATAATGATAATAATAGCAATTATAATAATGATAATGGTAATGATAATAATAATAATACTGATAGTAATGATAATGATAATAATGATAATGATGATAATTATGATAAAGATAATAGTGATAATGATAATAACACTAATAATGATAGTAATAATAATGAAAATAATGATGATAATGATAATAGTTATAATAATAAATAATGATAATAATGGCAATGATAATAATGATAATGATAATAATAATAATAATGATAGTAATGATAATGATAATAATTATAATGATGATAATACAGTAATGATAATAATAATAATGATAAAAATAATAAAAATGATGATGATAATCATAACAGCGGTAGTAATTACAGTACTGATAATAGTAATAACAATAACAAAAATAATAATGATCATAGCAGCAACGATGATAATAATAACAATAATAAGTTATGATAATAATAACAGTACTACTATTAATATTACTACTACAGCTACTAATGCTCATAATAATAATGTTAATTTTGATGATGATGATGATGATAATGCTATCAACAATAACAGTAGTGATAATAGAAAAATGATGAGGATAATCATTATCATTATCATCATCCTATATTACTACCATCATTATCATATTCCTACTAATGACAATATCATCAAAATGTAGCAGAAATGTATTTTATCATTAAGTTCATTACATATATCACTAAAAGCCTCTTACGAAAACAAAAACAAACAAACAAACAAAAAACAAAACAAAAAAACTAATACCACCACCAAAAACAAGAAAACTAAAGACATGAAATAATGTCCCCCCCAAGAAAATAATAAATAAACACAAGTAAGATAAGAAAATAGAATTAAAAAGTGAAAGCGAAACGTAATAAATAAGATCCCTGTTTTTTTTTTTTTTTTTTTCATTTTTCATTTTTGGAATCTGGACCGAACGCGTAACCTGTCGCATCCCGAAGAAGGAGGCAAGATCCATCCTCGGCCGCTCGTAGAGGTCAGAGGTCAGAGGTCAGAGGTCAAGAGGTCAGGCCTAGTTCGAGACAGGGGAGAGGGGTCATGCAGGGTCTTTGTTCGGGAGGAGAGAGAGGCAGGGTCAGAAAGGAAGGAAGGGGGGGGGGTGGAAGGGAGTAGGAAGGGGAGGGGGGATGGGGGTGGAAGGGAGAAGGAGGGGGGATGGGGGTGGAAGGGGTAGGGGGACAGGGGAAGGGGGATGGGGGTGAAAGGGTGGATATGAGTAGGAGGGGAGGGGAGATGAGAGGGTGGAAGGGGTAGGGGGATAAGGGAGGGGGGATGGGGGTGAGAGGGTGGTAGGAGGTGGAAGGGAGTAGGAGGGGGAGGGGAGGTGGGGAGGTGAGAGAGTGAAAGGGTGGAAGGGGCAGGAGGAGGGAGGAGGTGGGGGGTGAGAGGGTGGAAAGGGGGTGGAAGGGAGTAGGAGGGGGAGGGGGGAGGGGGGTCTGGGAATGGAAGGGGTAGGGGGATAGGGGAGGGGGTGAGAGGGTGGAGTGAGGGAGAGGTGGAGAGGGGGGGCTGGGGCTGAGGATGGAAGGGGATAGAAGGAGGAGTTGGGTGGGAGTGGGGGGGGGGGGTAAGGGAGGTGGAGGAGGAGGAGGATGTCAGGGGGTTGGAAATGAGGTGTCATAAGGTGTCAGGGTGTGTGTGGTGGGAAGGTGTCAGAGTGTGGGGGTTAGAGAATGTCAAAAGGTGTTAGACGGTATCAAAAGGTGTCAGAAAGTGTCAATGGGTGTCAGTGGGTGTCAAAAGGTGTCAATGGATGTCAAAAGTTGTCTGAAGATGTCAGGTGTCATGGGGTGTCAAAAAGTGTTAGAAGGTGTCCATGGGTGTCAAAAAGTGTCATTAGGCGTCAAGAGTTGTCAGGTGTCAATGGGTGTAAAAAATGTCAGGTGTCAATGGGTGTCAAAAATGTCAGAAGGTGTCAATGGGTGTAAAAAAAATGTCAGAAGGTGTCAATGGGTGTCAAAGATGTCAGAAGGTGTCAATGGGTGTCAGGAGGTGTCAGTGGGTGTCAAAAATGTCAGAAGGTGTCAATGGGTGTCAAAAGATGTCAATGAGTGCCAAAAGGTATTAGTGGGTGTCACAAGGTGTCAATGGATGTCAAAAGGTGTCAGTGGGTGTCAGAAGGTGTCAGCAGGTATCAATAAGTGTCAGAAGGTGTTAGAAAGTGTCAATGGGTGTCAGGAAGCGTCAGGAGGTGCGAGTGAGAGACTGAAGGAAGTAGGTGAGTGGGGTTGGGGGGGGGGTGAGGGGGGGTGAGGGGTCTGTTCACTTTCAAGAAACCGAAAAAGGAAAAGTTCAGATAGCAGATCAGAAAGGTTTAAGAGAAATGGAATGAGGAAGAGGAAAAAAGAATGGAGAAAATTGGAGAATGTTCTTCATGTCAAGTTATTCAGTTGTTTAGCATTTACATGTACGTTTATTAAGGTGTTAGAAATTAGAATGCTTATATGGATCAGCTGAATTCTAAGTAAAAGACAAAAACAAAGTGAGAGAAGAAAGGAAGACACACACACACACACACACACACACACACACACACACACACACACACACACACACACACACACACACACACACAAATATATATATATATATATATATATATATATATATATATATATATATATATATATATATATATATATACATATATATATATATATATATATATATATATATATATATATATATATATATATATATATATATATATATATATATATATATATATATATTCATGTACACCCACACACATATATATGTATATTCATAGCCTTTTATCGATTACACAAAAGTATGCGGTATATTTGATATGCCAGCTGGAATGCCACATTTCCTTTGACTTTTACCAGACTGCAATTTATGCTTAAAATCATCAAAGATCTTTTATATAGTGCTAATGCTTCAAAATCTTCCAACGTTGTATATCTTCATG
>NC_091562.1:8403576-8406076 GCF_042767895.1 Penaeus vannamei
AGAATAAAAGTGAAAAGAAAGACTGCCTGGTAAAAATGAAATGAAAAGAAGAGAAAGAACAAGATGAATAAAAGAATAAGAGAAGAGGAAAATTCAATAAGAAAAGAAATAATAAAGAGAAAACTAAAACAACAAAAATAGCAACAAAAACAAACGGAAATATGTAAAGGAAAAAGAAAAAGACATAAACACTTGAACATCAAATACACAAGACGAAAAAAAAACACACCTGAACGGACAAAGACACAAGGTAACGAGTGAAAAGAAAAGTAAAAAAAAAAAAAAAAAAAAAAAAGAGACATTGAGAAAAAGGAACGTGAGGTCTTGAATAACACCTCATAAAGAACTGGACCAAAGCAGTTTTCACGCACGCCCATCAGTGTTCAGAAAGCAATGTGCCAAATCATGTAGTTCAGAAGGGCGTAATGAATATATGTCTTCAGTTTTCTTAGTCTCCTTTCTATTTTATTTGAGTCTTCTTTCTATTCTATTTGTTACTTCTGTGAATTGTGATGACCGAATTCGATATCTAATATTTTATAGATGAATTGTGAATGATTTTCGTTAATAAATAATTATGTGAATTAAAGGGAAAAAAATACGCAAAGTTCTTTTATCCAGAGACATTTTTCTTTTACTTTTATGTTCTTTTTTTCTATTTTGAAAACGGGGAAGCCTTATTTTTTAAAATGCCGATTGTCGGATTAAACGTATTCATAAAAAGAGAACACAAATTCACATATACCTTTGTGAACTCCAGGAAAACGCCTTTCTATCTGAGCGTTAACATGTAATCAAAATTTGGAGTAAGAACACCAATCATAATTTGGCTTGATTTAAAACCACCCTTATCAAATTGGTTACAAATTTCCAAAATAACATAGTTTACGCGATAATATACGAATATAGAAAATATGAGCACCACAGAAAATTGTGATTACTTTTTAAAGGGGTAACCATTTCAAAATTTTCTTCCCTAGTTTAATTATGACTTGGCAGTAATAATGGTAATATTTCTGATAACAATTTATGATAATCATAATGACAAACCACAAGCAATAATTAGGATGATAATAATGCTATTGAAAGTAAAAGACGTTAAAAGAAGAAAGAAGAAAAGAAAGAAAAGGAAAGAAAGAAAGAAGGAAAGAAGTAAAATGAGACGAAGACGAAGAAGAAAAATAAAAGGATTAAGAAGAGGAAGAACAAGAACAAAAATATCCGTAACTAAATTAGTACAAGCCAGACAATCCCAATCAGATTCGAAACACCCAAGCCAAAAGAGAAAGAAAGAAAGAAAGAAGATGGTGAAGAAGAAGAAGAAGGAGAAATTAACCAAAGAGAAATTGTGGAGGAACGTTAACAGATAATACTAACCCACCTTGACGATGATTCAATGTTATCACTTTATCGACGATAGAGATAATGCAACAATCTATTGACCATCAATTTTCTTTTCAATTCATCGTCATGCCTTTCCTTCCTTTTAGAGACACGGGAAAAGGAGGGAAAGAAAGAAAGGTGAATAGATTTATTGGTGTAGTTATGGCGAAATTACGAAAATGACAAAAAGGGAAACAACAACAATAATAGATAAAGGCAGAATGAAAGAAATGATAAGAACAAACTGATAAAAGTCGTAGTGATTTATTCAAAATAATAACATTAGTAGTGGAAGTAGTTGCCGTAATGATGATGATAATAATGGTTGTAATAATGATAATGATAATGATAATGATAACATTACTAAACAGCTGTAGTAATAATGATGATAATGATTGTGATAATAATATTGATAATGATGATTCTGATAATGATAATAACACTAACAATATCTACGATAATGGTTATAATAGAAGTAGTAGAGTGATAATAATAAACATAATAATGATCATAATGATAATAACAGTACTGACGATAATGATGATGATGATAATAATTGTGATGATAATAATGATAATAGTTATAATAATAATAATGATAATAATAATAATAATGGCATTAATAATGATAACATTAATAATAACAACAATAATAATAGAATGATAATAGTTATAACAATAGTGATAGGGTTGATAATAACAATTATGTTTAAAACAATAATGCTAATGATAAAAATAGTGATAATAATAGTAACAATGGTAATAACAATTGTAAGAAAGATAATTCAATGGTGATGATAATAACACCCCCTCCCCTCCCCCCCCCCCAAAAAAAAAGAACAGAAATCAGCATCATCATTGTCTTCAGTTTTCCTTTATGAAAGCGAGACAACCTGCTGACCACCCGAAGAGGAGGAGGAGGAGGAGGAGGGGAAAGAGAGGAGGCGAAAGAGAGGAGGCGAAAGAGAGGAGGAGGAGAAGAAGAAGAAGAAGGAGAAGGAGGAGGAGGAGGAGGAGAAGGAGAAGGAGAAGGAGGAGAAGGAGGAGGTGAAGGAGGAGACGGAGAAGGTGGAAGAGAGGGGGAGAAGGAGGAGGAGGAGGAGGTGGTGGAGGTGGAG
>NC_091562.1:8448576-8450375 GCF_042767895.1 Penaeus vannamei
CTCGACAGTTATCGCTTTCGACGAAGCAAAGATAAAGAAGAAGAAGACTATTCCGCGATTCGAGGTCCTGTATCGGTTGCTATAATCTGGGGAATATATCAGATATAACCATCAGCCACACTCCCCGAACGTAACAGAATATGCCATAGCTTACCCTCTCACAGCAGGGAACTAGCCACTACTGCTGGTCCTGTGATTATATCGTAAGTTGCGTCTATGGCACTAATTGTTCAAAAGGACTAGTTCAGGGAAGTATGCTGGGTATATTTCACTTCAACACCTCTGTAATGGGATACTTTCTCACCACCTTAATAGGCAGGGTTGAACACACTCGCACATTTACACATATAAAAGTGTGTGCGTATACACCTTTATGTGACTACACTTTCATGTGTATATAAAGGCATGTGCATTTGCATATTTTCTCGCGTGTTTGTACATTTTAGCTTCTGTGTCTCGTCTCTCGATCTCCTTTTTTAAAATCTGCTTATCTCTCTTTCTCTCTATTCCTCCATTCCAATCTCTCTCTCTCACTCTTAATCCTTTTTTTCTCTCTCTCATTTTCTTAATCTTTCTCTGTCTCTCTCTCTCTCTCTCTCTCTCTGGCTGTCTGTCTGTCTGTCGCTCTCTCTATCTCCCTCTCTCTCTCTTCCTCCTTCCTTCCCTCCCTCCATCTCTCTCTTAATCCGTATTTTCTCTCTAAGTATTTTTTTTTCTCTCTCATTCTCTTAATCTCTCTCTCGCTCTTTCTCTCTTTTAATCTCTCTCTCTTTCTCTTCCTTCCGCTCCCTCACACTCTCTCCTTCTATTAATCTATATATTTATCTGTACAAGTGAGTATATGTTGCTTTTCCCATGCTCTCGTCTTTACCTTCACTCTATTTTCTCTCTCTCTCCCTTCATCCCTCCCTTTTCCTTCCCCCGTCCTTTCACACCCCCCCCCTACCTTTTCTCCAAGACTCCCTCCCCTTACTTACCTCTCCTCTATTTTTCTATTTTTCTCTTCCTCCCATTCTCCCCTCTTCGTTTTTTTTCTTTCTCTCCTCCTCACACACACCTGCACATTTTACGGGAACACCTTTTCGGAATCCCGCTAAGATGATATAATTAAAATCTTGTTCCCATTTTCTTTCAAATCTTCCCCATTTTCTCCAAATCTTCCCCCAATTTTCCTCCTCTTCGTCATTTCTACACTTCCAGAAATCTGAACGAAGTGGCTGCTCCACATTCCGGCCGCAGAAAACCCCCAACCTTAGATTAGAGATTAGTAATTAAATGCAACCTGTTTTCTGGTGTATCTCGCCGAAGAGATAATTACCTCAGTCTCCCCTCCCCTCACTCTCTCCCTCGGAAGAAAACGATTCTTTTTTTCCCCCTGCCAAAATTCTGCTTGACTTCTGTCCATCCGCCAATCAGAAACAAGCGAATCAAAAATTATCAGAAAATTGGCTCATGTCTTGACGAAAAGCTTGAGTAATAGGCACGTCTAGAGTAGCGCTTGGCACACACCTCATTAGCATTCATTAACCGGCACAAGCGGTGTGTACAGGTAGCACGGCGTCAATTATCATCATATATCCTGGGATATGTGGTGGGGGAGATGAGCACTCGGTGATGACGATGGTGGTGATTAAGAACGAGGGAGAAATGCGAGAAGGGGAAGATAGGGCGATAAGGGAGAGAAGGGAGAGAAAGAGGAAAATAGAAAGGACTAGAAGAATGAAAAAATGAAGGAGGAGCAGGAGGAGGAGGAAGAAAAAGAAGAAGAACAGGATTAAGGGGGGAGGAAAGGGAAAAGG
>NC_091562.1:8450875-8455875 GCF_042767895.1 Penaeus vannamei
GGTAGGTAGGTAGGTAGGTAGGGAGGGGAGGGAGGGAGGGAGGGAGGGAGGGGGAGGGAGAGAGAGAGAGAGAGAGAGAGAGAGAGAGAGAGAGAGAGAGAGAGAGAGAGAGAGAGAGAGAGAGAGAGAGAGAGAGAGAGAGAGGCGAGAGTGAGAGACCAAGAGAGAGAGAGAGAGAGAGAGAGAGAGAGAGAGAGAGAGAGAGAGAGAGAGAGAGAGAGAGAGAGAGAGAGAGAGATGTATATAGACATACAGATACATGTATATACAGATAAATAGGTAGATAGGCAGACAGATAAAGAAATATACATAAACAGAAATACATTATCTATATATATATATATATATATATATATATATATATATATATATATACATATATATATGTATATATATATTCATATATATATTTATATATATAAATATTTATGTATATATATATATTTACATATATGTATTTATATATATATATATTCATATATATGTATATATATGTATATATATATATATGTAATATACATATACATACATGCATATATATACATATATATTTATATATATATGTATATATATATATATATATATATATATATATATATATATATATATATATATATATATATATATATATGCATGTATGTATGTATACACACACACACACATACACACACACACACACACACACACACACACACATATATAAGTAGTGAGAGATAGGGAGATAGGTAAATAGATGAATGAATGAATGGATGGATGGGTGCGCGGATGAATTGACAGAGATAGACAGAGATAAATATAAAGATAAATGGATATAGATTGATAGAGATAAAGATAAGTAATAGATAAATGAACAGATGGAGAAAGATATTTCTTATACACATACACTCACACACACACAAACACACACACACACACACACACACACAAACACATAGACGTATGTATATACGTGTGTGAAGATAGAGATTGAGACAGAGAACGAAAAAAAAGAAAAAAAAGTAAAAAGAACAAGTGAGATAGATAGATAGATAGATAGATAGATAGATAGATAGATAGATAGATAGAGAGAGAGAGAGAGAGAGAGAGAGAGAGAGAGAGAGAGAGAATGAGAGAATGAGAGAATGAGAGAATGAGAGAATGAGAGAAAGAGAGAAACATAGAACAAGCGAGAAAAAGCGAAAAAAAAGAGAACGAGAAAAAGAGCGAACACAGCACGCAGAGGGCAAACACACCTAACTACCATTAACGATAATCCATTTCGGAGCGGTAATCACCCCTTCACAAGCGCGACAAACAAAAACACGAACGGTTCAACGGTTCAGCCTCTTTACCTGCTTGTCTGCGTTGCAATGGGATGACGTCACCTGTGTGCTAATTACTTCAATTAAGATTAAAGTTGGGGGACTTGTAAGATATTACGGGTATCTGCACCTGTGTCTTCCATCGCTAATTGTATTGCGAGAGAGAGAAAGAGAGAGAGAGAGAGAGAGAGAGAGAGAGAGAGAGAGAGAGAGAGAGAGAGAGAGAGAGAGAGAGAGAGAGAGAGAGAGAGAAACATGCGAGAGGAATCGAAAGGATTGTATAAGGAGAGAAAAGATGCGAGGGAAATAAATAGATAAAGAGTGAGAGAGAGAGAGAGAGAGAGAGAGAGAGAGAGAGAGAGAGAGAGAGAGAGAGAGAGAGAGAGAGAGAGAGAGAGAGAGAGAGAGAGAGAGATGGATAGGGAGAGAGAGAGAGAGAGAGATAGAGAGAGACAGAGAGAGAGAGAGAGAGAGAGAGAGAGAGAGAGAGAGAGACGAGAAGAGAAGAGAGAGACATAGAGAGAGAGAAAACAAGAGAAAACAAGAGAAAAGAAGAAAGAAAAAGGGAATACAAGACGAGAGAAGGAGAAAAACAGAAAGATGAAACGGAGTTGAGGGAACATACATCTTTTTCCGAAAACTTTTCCCGAAATTTCGGATGCAGAACTCATCTCGTTACTCATGGATAACACTTGTTCTCGCTGAAGGCTGGCTTGTCTTAGATCCTCAAGTCTTTTTCCTCTTTGTTCTCCTCCTCTTCTTCCTCCTTTTCCTCCCACCATATTCACTAGCTCCTTCCTTCGTCTTCTGTTCCTCCCCTTTCGTTCCATCTTTCCCTGTCCGGCTTGTCCGCAGAACAGTTAAACTGAAGAACATATGTTCATGTTCGTTCCTCATGACTCCCGCCCGTTCGTTCCTCCTTCACGGGCTCGCGATTTACGATGGCAGAGGAACCTCATCCTCACCTTCTCCCGAGGTTGGCGTTCGAGTGTGAAAGAAATAGACAAAACCCGCCGGTCACTTGGCCTCCATAACTTACGCCCAAACTAAATGAAGCGGCGGCGGGAATGCGCTTGGGTGTTTAATTCTTATCTCGAGATATTTGCATCATCATCTCCGATTTAGGGTTTTAAGCGAGAGGCTTTCGAAGGCGAGAGAAAGGTAGAAATATTGCTAACTAACGCCATTACTTGTGGTTTATGCAAATTAAAGCGACAACGAGGATCTATTTCTTTAAGATATATGTTGGTAGACATTCTCTCGTAAAACGAGGTGCTCGAAGGATTAATGAAAAATATTAAAAACATATTTATTTTGTTACAAGCCTGTAAAACTGCGGAGGCCACGCAGGGCATGCAAAGCGAGAACAACAAAGAGGCGTGCGAGAGCCTCGGCCACAATAAGAATTTGCTTTACGACTTTGACATGCAAGTAGGCTACTACAGCCGAAGGAAAGTTCTCGATCAGGCCGCGCTCAGCAGCCCTTGCGATGGACGGCAGCGTTCAAGAGGTCGTGCTGAGTCCGCTGATGAAGGCTGCTACCGAGAGCTCCGTTTCCTGACCCGGGATTAATGAACGCGTCGACGTGGCGGCTGCGCACAACACGATATACATTTTCAGGAGTCTCATCACGAAGGGGCTTTATAAATCTCCTGTAGAGGTTCATTAGGGCGCAATATGTGCTCGTCTGATCCGGCCGACACTTTATGAGCAATTATGATTACGTGCATCTCGAGTCGAGGGCCGCGACTCCCTGCTCTCCTGCCCCCTACAATGACTCAGCGCGTTGATGTGCTTTCACTTGACGGCTTCGCGAGCCACGCCAGCATCGTAAATTACGGAACTTCAAAATTGGCATGCCACTTACGAAGCCCCGGCTGGAAGGAGAAGAGAAGCTGGCAGACACCTTATAAAAAAAATAAAAGATACAAAAATGAAGGGAAAAAAAAGAAGAGAGAGACAGGACCTTCTCCCACCGCCGACCGCAACGAAATGAAAATGCATTAAATCAGTCATGACCCGAACGTCGACTTGATGAAGGGCTGTGGATGGGCGGGAGATGGGCGGGATGGGCTGTGCAAAGGCGTTCGTGGTTCCTCGGAGTCTGAAGTAGACACTTGACGAATTGGGCGGCTGCGAAAGGCTTATTGGTCGTCCTCGAAGGGTAACTGCTTATTTAGCTGTTTCCTCGAGAGAATGGGCGGTGTGGTTGTTTCGTGGCTTTGTTGATAAGGGGTTCCTGGTTCGCAAATAGATGCATGAATGGATAGATAGATTGTTAGATAAAATGAATCAATAAATGCATTTTTTTTCTTGAGATTGCAATATATCTAATAACAATGTGATGAATTAACAATATACATCTTTGCTTGAGATTGCATTATCCAATAACAGTTACGTAGTTAAAATGATAACTATAATGACAATGATTAAATGGACACAGCGATTATGAAATATTATCAATTGAGAGATATCAATAATGTAATATGTTGATGATCGTTACGTGAATAATTATGATAGTGAATATTTTAGGAGAAACTATTTTTACTGTTGCTGCTACCACTGATACATTGATAATGATGATGATGATAATAATAGTGAATGTAGTAATAATGATATTGGTAATAATAATGATAAGTAATGATAATAGCAGTAGCAGCAAGAACATAAAAAGATATGATCATAATACTCCCTCCCTCCCCCCCCCCCAAAAAAAAAAGAAATAGAAATCATGATACTAGTAATGACTATGATATTGATCATAGGCCTACAAATGATCATAAAAATCATGATACTACGAACACTAATCATCATAATAGTAACAACGATATTCATCACGACGACAGGAACCAACAATCACAACATGAACAACAATAATAATTCATAGTTCCAATAACGAACAACAATAATGCAGAAGAAGCCCAAGCACATTAACATTAATTTTCTCCATGATTAATGATTCGGCAATTAACGCATCATCTTCTATCCATTCCTCATGATAATTCAGTTTCAAGTGGTCGGTTAGTCTCCTGATCACGAGCGTCGCTGGGGTAGCCACTTCAGCAGCTCCCAGGGAAACTTTATCACTTGGCGAACGGTGAGAAATGGGTTTCATTACGAAAGTTTTTTTTTTTTTTTTTTTTTTTTTAATGCTCATTTGTTGGTGGTGTGTTTTTTTGTGGGTGTTGTTTTTGTTTTCTTTTCTTTCTACTTCGGTGTGTTGTTTTTCTTTCTAGTTCTCTTTCTCATTTCTTTTCTCTCTGCTTTCTCGCTCTCTTTGTTTCTGTCTGTCTGTGTGTCTATCTCTCTCTCTCTCCCTCTCCATTTCTCTCTTTTCTTTATTTCTCCTCTCTCTCTCTCTTTTCTCTCTTTATCTCTCTCTCTCTTCTCTCTCTCTCTCTCTCTCTCTCTCTCTCTCTCTCTCTCTCTCTCTCTCTCTCTCTCTCTCTCCATTTCTCTAATTTCTCTCTCTTCTCTCTCTCTCTCTCTCTCTCTCTCTCTCTCTCTCTCTCTCTCTCTCTCTCTCTCTCTCTCTCACTCTCACTCTCCCTCCCTCCCTCCCTCCCTCCCTCCGTCCCTCCGTCCCTCCTTCCCTCCTTCCCTCCTTCCCTCCCTCCCTCTCTCCCCTCTTTTGAAACACATTTATGCGTGTCTAAATGTAATAAGACATAAAGGAGTATTCACGCTATGTACTTTCAC
>NC_091562.1:8488375-8493375 GCF_042767895.1 Penaeus vannamei
CCTTTTCTGCACTGCCCCCCCCCCCTCCCTCCTCCTCTCACCTCGAAATCTGAAATAAGTAAAAAAGATAATGATAATGTGTAGAATGATGATGGTAATCATAACAATAATGATAATGATGAAGATAATGATGGTAATGATGACAAAGGTAAAAATGATAATCTCATGAAAAAATCTTGGTGATAATAACAATAATTTGATGATAATAATGATGGTAGCACTAGTGACAATAGAGATGACGACAATAATAATGACAATGATGGTGATAATAATGATTGTAATGATGACAATGATAACGATGATAACAATAACAATAATGATTAGTAATAATAATAACAATAATGATAGAAATAGTGATGATAATGATATTACCGACAAGGCTAGGGAAGATCTATTTCAAATAACGAATTTAGAAGACGAAGCTGAAAGAAAAGAATATAATAGAAAGACCGGAAGCGCTCGGAGACCGCATACCACCGCCAAGGCAATAAGTCACTGATGCAATAATGATATTCACACTTAAAGAATTACATCAAAATCACCTTTTTTCAAGTAAACAGGCAACGTTCTCACATAACGTCTTTGGTGGAGGCAAGACAATAGGGGTAATGATGCAATAATTGAAAAAAAAAAAAAAATCCTGGATCCCGATTACGAAGGAGTTTGTGTTTTTGTTTGTGTTGGTTAGTTTGTTTGTTCGTTGGTTAGTAGAATAAATTAAAAAGTTATGACGCGTTGGTTAGTTAGTTTGTTCGTTAGTTAGAAGGATAAATTAAAAAGTTATGAACAGATTCTAATGAAAGCCTAACTAAGGTTCCATTAAATTTTGGTGGGGATTCAGATCGTGATCCGGATCAATGACTTTTTTGAATGATTGCCAAGAAGGTTATGTGGACAAACATTACCTGTTTACTTGAGAAAGGTGATTTTGATGTAATTATTTGTATATCTTTATTGCATCGGTAACGTTATTGCATTGGCGGAGGTTTGCGCTCTCTGGGTGCTTCTAGTTATCATTGCAATTACAGTCACTGTTATCATGATTATCATCATAGATATTAATTATATGTTAGTATCAACAGTCTTAGTATCACTAGTATTTCATCTATTCTCATTACCGATAATAAATTTAATGTTTGTTATGATACCGTTACATCATCACGTTATCATAATCACTGTAGTGGTTTCACCGTTAATGTCATGCAGGTATCATTAGTAACAGTTCTTTTAATATACTCATTTATCTGTATTATATATAAATCTATTTAGATGTACACAAAAATAGGCTTTGCTGGATTTCCTCTTTTGCAATAGATACGTCACGTCCCTGCATTTGTGTGTGGAAGAAGAAAGTCTATATCTCCGTCTCCGTGTATAAAGAGGTGTCTTTATTTACACCTCGCGCTCGTATGTTCCCCGGTATGTAGATAAGAAGGAGAAACGAAGGCGAAGAATTATTCTCGAAGGAGTTAATCAAGATACAGTACAGTTGCGCTGCTGTTCAAATTACTGTGTTTAGGGAAGGTGGCGCCAGGCTCCTCCCGGCTGGCGAAGCGGTTGGGCCACTCGCGAGGGCGGGGGAAGTGGAGGCGGTGGGAGGTCGAGGTGGAGGAGGAGGCGCTGGGAGGTGGAGGAGGAGGAGGAGGCGGTGGGAGGTGGAAGAGGAGGAGGAGGAGGAGGCGGTGGGAGGCAGAGGAGGAGGAGGAGGAGGAGGCGGTGGGAGGAGGAAGAGGAGGTGGTGATGTTAGAGGTGGAGGAGGGGGCGGTGGGAGGCGGTGGGAGGTGTGGGTGGAGGTGGAGGAGGAGGAGGAGGAGGGGCTGGGAGGTGGAGGAGGAGGAGGAGGAGGCGCTGGGAGGCAGAGGAGGAGGAGGAGGAGGAGGCGGTGGGAGGTGGAGGAGGAGGAGGAGGAGGAGGCGGTGGGAGGTGGAGGAGGTGGAGGAGGTGGTGATGTTAGAGGTTGAGGAGGCGGTGGGAGGTGGGGGAGGAGGAGGAGGAGGAGGCGGTGGGAGATGGAGGAGGAGGAGGAGGAGGCGCTGGGAGGTGGAGGAGGAGGAGGAGGAGGAGGCGCTGGGAGGTGGAGGAGGAGGAGGAGGAGGAGGCGGTGGGAGGTGGAGGAGGAGGAGGTGGAGGAAGCGCTGGGAGGTGGAGGAGGAGGAGGAGGCGCTGGGAGGTCGAGGAGGAGGAGGAGGCGGTGGGAGGTGGAGGCGGTGGGAGGTCGAGGAGGAGGAGGAGGAGGCGGTGGGAGGTGGAGGAGGAGGAGGAGGAGGCGGTGGGTGGAGGAGGATGAGGAGGATGAGGCGGTGGGTGGTGGAAGAGGAGGAGGAGGTGGTGATGTTAGAGGTAGAGGAGGCGGTGGGAGGTGGAGGAGGAGGAGGAAGCGCTGGGAGGTGGAGGAGGAGGAGGCGCTGGGAGGTGGAGGAGGAGGAGGAGGAGGCACTGGGAGGTGGAGGAGGAGGCGCTGGGAGGTCGAGGAGGAGGCGGTGGTGGGAGGTGGAAGATGAGGAGGAGGAGGCGGTGGGAGGCAGAGGAGTAGGTGGAGGAGGAGGCGTTGGGAGGCGGTGGGAGGTGATGGTGGAAGTGGAGGAAGAGGAGGAGGCGGTGGGAGGTGGAGGAGGAGGAGGAGGAGGCGGTGGGTGGTGGAAGAGGAGGAGGAGGTGGTGATGTTAGAGGTGGAGGAGGAGGCGCTGGGAGGTGGAGGAGGAGGTGGTGATGTTAGAGGTGGAGGAAGTGGTGATGATGTTAGAGGTGATAGTGGAGGTGGAGGAGGAGGTGCTGATGTTAGAGGTGGAGGAGGAGGCAGTGGCAGGTGATGGTGGAGGTAGAGGAGGAAGAGCAAGTGATATTAAAGGTGATGTTGGAGGTGGAGGAGGAAGCGCTGGGTGTAGGAGGAGGAGGAAGAGAGGGCTAAGGTGGTAGTGGTAGTTGAGTAGTAGAAGAGAGTGGTGGGTGGTGGAAGGGGTGTTGGCTGTAAATGTTGGAGGTCGAACAGAAGGGGAATGTGGATGATGGAGGTGGAGGGGGAGGTGGGTTGAGGTGATGGAGAAGAAAGTGGATCTGGATGAAGGAGGTGGGAGTTGATGGTGAAAGTGGTGGAGGAAGTGACGGATGTGGATGTGAATGGTGAAAGAATT
The DNA here is from genome assembly GCF_042767895.1 of Penaeus vannamei. NCBI lineage: Eukaryota > Metazoa > Arthropoda > Malacostraca > Decapoda > Penaeidae > Penaeus > Penaeus vannamei. The sequence goes on from NC_091562.1 coordinate 8,491,508, forward strand.
GGAAGGAAAGGCGGTGGTGGATGGAAGAAAGGATGGAGGAAGTGGATGGAGGTAGATCTGGATGGTAAAAGGAGAATAGGAGGTGGATGAGGATGGTGGAGGTGAAAGACAAGGTGGATTTGAAAGAATAAAGAGGATGTGAAGGTGAATGTAGAAGTACAGGAGGAGGGGGAGAAGGAGGAGGAAGAGAAGGAGGAAGACGGGGAGGAAGAGGAGGAAGAACGAGAAGGAGGAAGAGAAGGAGGAAGAGGTGGAGAAGGAGCAAGTGGAGGAGGAGAAGGAGGGGGAAGAGAAGGAGGAAGAGAAGGAGGAAGAGAAGGAGGAAGAGGAGGAGGAAGAGGAGGAGGAGGAGGAGGAAGAGGAGGAGGAGGAGGAAGGGAAGGAGGAAGAGGAGAAGAAGTAGAACAAGAAGAAGAAGAGGAGAAGGAATAGGAGGAGGAGGGGGAGGAGGAGGAGGAAGAGAAGCAGAAGGAGAAGGAGAAGAAGAAGAAGAAGAAGAAGAAAAAGAGGAGGAGGAGGACGTGGAGGTGAAGATAGAAGTGTGGGGATTGTAGAAGGGGATAGGGAAATGGACGTAGAGAAAAGAAAAGATAAACATGAAAAAAAATAATAGAAATAGAATCACGATAACTAAAAATCGGAATAGGGAGAGCTGGAGGAATGAAGGAAGAAGCAGAAAATAAAAAAACGGAGGTGAAATGATGGCGAAAAGTGGTAGACATGATGCGAAGAAGCGGTTGAGGACGATTCACTTAGAGATAAGTTAACGGGCAAACAAAGCTAAAAATGGTGAAAATAACCATGAAGCAAATACGCTTGTTTTTTTTAACATCTTTCTTCCATTTCCAGAATCCAAACAAGAAAACAAAAAAAGTAAACAAACACGCTGACAGTGGCAATGCTGGGGCTTCGGGTGTGTCCCCTGGCGGATTAAAATAACAAAGGAAAAATAAGAAAACCCAATAAAATCCGAGGGGAACGCCCGACCTCCCGACCTGGTCACGTGATCATGACAAAGCGGGTGCGGGGACAATGATTTTTTTTCTTTCTAATTCTACAAAAAGCGCTTTTTCACCAAAAGACATTTCACTAATAACAGAAAATTTCATTTTATGAAGAAGATGCAAGACTGAAATTTCCTTTTATGAGTCTATTCTTGTTTTTTTTTTCTCTCTCTCTCTCTTTTTTTTTCGTACTCAGAGTAAGATGTTTTAAGCTCGTTACCTCTGACGTCTATGCATTGTGTCCGTTTCGTGACATTTGAATAAGTGTCTAATTATTTCTTAAGAGGACATATAGAAATTGAACTAATGTACTTTGCCTATTTACAGTATTATCTTCATTCTTATCATTGCTATTATCATGATTATTGTTAATATTATTATCACTATCTTTATTATCGTGATGATTATGATTGTGATAATGGTAAGTGTTTTAATGATAATAGTGATAATAATAAAATAATAATGATAATAGTAATGATGATATAATGATAGTGACAATAACAGTCTAAATGAAAATAATGATAATGATGATAATATTGATAGTAATGTTAATGACAATAATGACACTGATAATGATAATAATACAAATGGTAATAAATTGTTAATTGTAAAAATGAGAGTAATGACAAAAATGATAATGATATGGATGATAATAGTAAAAACGAATATAATGATAAAATGATATCAATAACAATGATGATAACAACAATAATAATGACAATTGTAATGCTGATAACAATGATTATGATAATCATTCTTGTCATTTTTATTTTTAGTATTATTATTATCATTATTATGGTCAGCATCAACCTCATTCATACTGTAATTACTATTGTTGTTTTTTTATGTATTTATTTCATTGTC
>NC_091562.1:8500875-8503375 GCF_042767895.1 Penaeus vannamei
GAATGCAGGAAGAGGAAGAAGAAAACGGAAGAAGAGTAAAACAAGATTAAGGAAGGGAGAGCATGTAAAGGAGAAGAGAGAGAGAGAGAGAGAGAGAGAGAGAGAGAGAGAGAGAGAGAGAGAGAGAGAGAGAGAGAGAGAGAGAGAGAGAGAGAGAGAGAGAAAGAAAGAGAGATAGAGATAGAGAGAGAGGTGAGAGTAAGGAAGAGGAAAGGATAAAGATTAGACGAAAAAGAAATGCGATAAACAGAAGAGGAAAGGGGATATATAAATGTATCTGAATTCATTTTGTATTCCTATCTAACTAAAGAATTAAAGATAATGACCGGATTAGGTATTGTGCACACGTGTATGTTCATAGTTACAAAGGGCCTGAGTTGTGCTGTAAACGGATGTAATTAATCTATTTGATTCAGCCATCACTCTGGAACAGCCAGTAAGGTCTAACAGAGAACCTGAGATAGAGAGAGAAGAGAAGAGAACAGAAGAGAAGGGAAGAGAGGGGAGGAGAGGAGAGAAAGAGAGAAGAGAAGAGAACCAGTCAGAGAAAGAGAGAAAAGAGAAGAGAAGAGAAACGAAAAGAGAAGAGAGGGGAGAAGAGAAAGAGAGAAGAGAAGAGAGGAGAAGAGAGAAAGAGAGAAAAGAGAAGAGAGGAGAAAAGAGAAAGAGAGAAGAGAAGAGAACCAGTCAGAGAAAGAGACAGATGAGAGGAGAGAAGAGAAAGAGATAAGAGAAGAGAACCAATTAGAGAAAGAGAGAGGAGAGAGAGAGAGAAGAGAAGAGAGGAGAGAAAGAGAAGAGACGAGTATCAACCAGCGAAAGAGAGAAAAGAGAAAAGAAAAGAACAAACCAGAAAGATAAAAACAAAACAAAACAAAAAAAGAACGAGAATGAGAGAAGGAGAGAAAACAACCATGACTGCCAACTGCCATGTGCTTACACCAGCTGACCAACCACCTGTCATCCCAAATAGCAATCCAGGTTTAAATGCCATGTTCATCAGTTCATGGCAAGTGTCCTGGTCTGGTTCGGAGGCTTCACTCAACAGCAGGTTCCGCGGCAGGTCATGTGTAGCCACCTGTGTAAGTGATTTAGCACCTGCAGGCCACCTACCTGTGCAATCAGCTGGGTGTATGTGTTTGATTACCTGGATCCTCGGTGGTAATCAGCTGTTCTCGCGAAGGGTGTATTAGTAGGATGAAAATAAGGTAAATAAATATGAAAGGTAGCCTCTGTGTGTACACGTGTACGTTCAAATAGACGTACAGAGGTGCGTACATGATCTCGGGCGCCGGTTGCTACCTGTGTACTTCTGCTCTGAATGTGTGTGTTCACGTGTGGAATGTCTGTGTACGCCAACAAAAGACATATATTATGGACGCATATTTTACACTTTGGGGTGATGGAGATATACTTTTCTCTCTTTCTTTATTTTTCTTTGGTTCTTTTTCTCTTCAGTAGACGCATATTTTACCGTTTTGGGATGATGGAGATTTACTTATCTTTTTTATCTTTCTTCTCTCTTTTGTAATCTTTCTTTCTTTTTTTTTTCTTTCTTTCTTCTTCTGAGTCCGTAGTCTTAGTCATCTTCATAGTCGTAGTTACAGTTATTGCTGTCTCTTCATATACAATTTTTTATTCGTTTTTTTTCGTTTTTTTATTTTTTTTTTTCATTTCTAGATTTTATCCATTTTAGTTTTCACTATAATTACGTATCATCTGCGTTGCTGTTCTTAATTGTATCCCAGTAAGCTTCCTGTCACAATTTTGTCTTAAAGTTCATGTTGATTAACAGTTGTGAATTCTCATCATACCTCTATCGTTTTCTTTGATATTATCACATTTTATATCATTTTGTCTTTTCCTACACATTTATCAACATTTCTCTTGTTTCACCTTCCTTTCCTTATTAGTTCATTTACCTGTTGTTCATTTTTGTGTCCCTCTTTATTGTTTATCCTTGTATTTTCATTCATTTTATTCTATTTCACTTTATCCTACTTTCCTTTCTTTTATCTATCAATAAAGCCCAATTTAGCGTATACGACCGGTTGTGACCCCTTTTTTATCTTTATTTTCATTTATTTTATCTTTTTCTATCTTATTTGATCCTATTTTCATTTATTTTACTTATCAACAAAGCCAAATTCAGCGTATAATCAGAGCCCCGAGCAAGGTGTTTCCAAGAAGGACGAAATCCCATAAAAAACCGGGATAATTTTCACTGTCCCTTAATTTAAAGGGGGTTCGGGTGTTCTTTGGGGACTTCTGGGAGAACAAAAACGTTTCCCACAAGTTCTCCATCATCGAAGGACGTTTTTCTTTGTATTGAATAAACTTTACAATTCCGTGGTGTTTACGCTTCGCTGATCACAGGGGACTGTATGTGTCTGATTGTTTTTGTCTTTTGTTTTTTTTTTATATATTCTTTGGTATTAATTTTTTTTTTAGGTTTCTTTCTTGGGTTGATTTTTTTTTGCGTTTGTTTTTTCCTTATTCT
>NC_091562.1:8540875-8543375 GCF_042767895.1 Penaeus vannamei
GAGAAAAGGGGTGATGGATGTTAAGAGTGTGAGAAGAGGAGAGAAATGAGAGGTTGGGAAATTGGGGAGGATTAAGGAAAGAGCGAAAGGGAGATGAGCAAGAGGGTAGGGGAGAGGCATGTGAAGTTGGGGAAGAAGGGAGGGGGAAGGAAAGGTCGAGAAATGTTGGAGATGAGGAAAGGGGAGTAGAATGGAGGAGTAGGGAGAGGAGGGAGACAGAAGATAAGAATGAAGGATGCTGATGTGTGAAAATGGAGAGAAAAGGAAGAAGGGAAGGATAATTGATGGGATCGAGGGAAGGGAATGAAGAAGAAAGAAGGAGAGAAATATAAAACAAGAAAACATTAAAGAAGTTGAGGATATGGGAAGGCAAGAACAACAACAACCTGAGAAAAAATGAAAAGAAAAGAAAAAAAAAATCGAAAAATCTCAAGCCACGGACAGAAGAGAACGAACGAAGGTCAATAAGACACACAAAAAAAGAAGAAGAAAGAAATGGAAAAGAATGTTAAGGGGAACTAGCATCTTCAAGAATAGAGAAGAGTGAATAGGGGTTATACTAAGTGAAAGGCTTAGGATCATGTTACCTGATGATTGACTGGCAACGCACCTGGAATGCTGTAGTGAAAGACCCAGGTGCGTTCATTATCGTGCGCATGTTTAAGGTAAGGGGTCATAGAGTCTATAATTGCTACAAAGGCCGTAAAGTAGATGGGGAAAGAACAGCACAGTAAATTGATGAAGACAGATGCAAAGGAGACATGTACCCCCCCCCCTCCCCCTTCTACCCTACCCTGCAAATGGAAGAATAGATACATAAATCGATTAAAAGAGACATACTATTACATATAGCGAGGGAACAATATGGAGATGTGGTGTATGTGTGTATGAAAAAAATCACGAAGTTGTGAAAAATAGAAAAAAAGAGATAGAGGCCCTTATAGATAAAAAAAACGTAAATATTCTCCATATCCTTATAGATTTTTAAAAATGATGCTGGAGATAGAGACCCTTATAGATAAAAAACAAAAACGTAAATATTCTCCAGAACCTTATAGATGTAAAAAAAAGAAAATTGATACTGCAGTATTTATAGAATTTGTCATTTAACTTCTCTTTAATCTAACCCTTAATACTAAATAAATCGATCCGGACAAATAAAATAGAGCGAAGATATGGAAGGAAAGAAAATAGAGAGAAAAAGAAGGATGAGAAAGAAAATAAAGAGAAAAAAAGAAAAGAAAGAAAATCGAGAGAAAAGGAAAGAAAAAAAAAAAGAAAATAGAGAGAAAAAATAAAAGAAAGAAAATCGAAAAGAAAAGAAAGAAAAGAAAGAACATAGAGAGAAAAAGAAAGAAAAGGAAGAAAATCGAGAGAAAAAGAAAGAAAAGAAAGAAACTAGAGATAAAAAGAAAGAAAATCGAGAGAAAAAAAAAAAATAGAGAAAAAAAGAAAAAAAGAAAAAGAAAATAGAGAAGAAAAAGGAAGAAAATAGAGAGAATATATAGAAAAAAAGAAAAATAAAGAGGAAAAGAAAAAATATAGAAAAAGAAAGAAAAAGAAAATAGAAAGAATAAGAAAGAAAATAGAGAGAATAAGAAAGAAACTAGAGAGAGAGAGAGAGGGAGAGAGAGAGAGAGAGAGAGAGAGAGAGAGAGAGAGAGAGAGAGAGAGGGAGAGAGAGAGAGAGAGAGAGAGAGAGAGAGAGAGAGAGAGAGAGAGAAAGAGAGAAAAAAAAAACATAAAAGTAAAACAAAAACAAACCAACCCCCATCTCGTCCCCAGCTAAAAGAAACACCCGCTTTATCGCCCTTTAATATACACCGACATTTCAAACGCTCCATCTCCCGGTCACAACACCCGACGTCGCATCCGGCTAACCTCATTACGGCGTGTCGTGTACCAACCGTAGTGATATATACGGCAATAACATTCTCCCTCCGATACCAGCTGATGCAGGAAGGGGGCAGTTCTCCCTCAGGGGGGACTGCAGCTGATACCAGGAGGTGGGACAGGGCAGGGAAGGAGGGGAAAGGGGAGGATGGGAAGCATAAGTACCCCCCTCCCCCTCGCCAATAATATTCTCTCCCTCCGATACCAGCCGTGATACCAGGGAAGGGGGGGCAGGGAAGGAGGAGGATGGGGGATGGGGGATGATGGGGGGAGGAGGATGTAGGAAGCAGAGTACCCCTCTCCTCCTCGATACCAGCTGATACCAGGTGGGAGGAAAGGGAGGGGGGAGGCAGGGAGAGGGGGATGGGGGGGGGATGGGAAGCAGAGTACCCCCCTTTTACCTCGCCAATCCCCATTCTCCCTCCGATACCAGCTGATACTAGGGGGAGGGGGGCAGGGAAGGAGTGGGGGGAGGAGGGAGGATAGGAAGCAGAGTACCCCCCTCCCCCCTCGCCAATAACATTCTCCCTCCGATACCAGCTGATACCAGGAGGGGGGGGGGCAGGGAAGGAGTGGGGGGAGGAGGGAGGATAGGAAGCAGAGTACC
>NC_091562.1:8553375-8563375 GCF_042767895.1 Penaeus vannamei
AATGATAATGATCATAATAATAAAGATAACGATGATGATAATATAATAATAATGATGATGGTGATAATAATGATAATAGTAATTCTAACAATGATAATAATAATTGTAATGACAATAAACACCTTCATCATCTTAATGATAATGATGACAACAATAACAATGATAAAGATAGTAATAGTAATAATGATAATGGAAGTGATGATTGTAGTGGAAACAACAATGACATGGCTAGCCATAAAGATGATAATGGTGATGAAAACATTAATTATACTGTAATGATAAAGATAACAATGATGATAATTATGATATGGTAATGATAGTAGTAATAATACCAATAACAATAACAATTATAATAATATGATAATAATGATTATTATAACAGTAACAATGAAAACAACTCTAATGGTATGATAATAATGATAGTAATAATAGCAATAACAATAACAACAATCATGATTAAATAACAAAAGTAATTGTGTTAATAGTAGTAATGATGCTGAATATCATAAGAAATAATAATGATAAATAGTGATGTAGATATTAACGATAATGATAATAACAATAATAAAAAAATATGATAGTAATGATAATAATGATAATAGTAATAATAAAGGTGATGATAATGATGATAATGATAAAATGATAATACTGATAATAAAATAACAATCATCATTATCATCATCATCATCATCATCATCATAATAATAGTAATAATGATAATAATAATAATAATAATAATAATGATAATAGAAATGATGATGATAATGATAACAACAATAATGATGATGATTAAAGTAGTGATAACCACAGTAATATTAAGGATGATAATAGCAATAATGATAATAATATCAATCAGATAATTTTGATAATAATCATAACAATTATGATTATGATAATTAGGATGATGATGATAATGATAATGGTTATAATGATAATAACAATGCTAATAGTAATGATAATAGTAATAATAATAATGATAATAATAATAATAATTAAAAGAATAATGATAATGATAATAATAATAATAATAGTAATGATACTACTATTACTACTACTACTACTAATAATAATAATAACAATGATAATGATAATAATAATGATACTACTACTACTACTACTACTACTACTACTACTGCTACTACTACTACTACTACTACTAATAATAACAATAATAATGATAATAATGATGATAATAATAATGATAATAATAATAATAATAAGAAGAAGAAAAAAAAGAAGAAAAATTAAAATAATAATCGTGATAATCAACAGAGAAATTAACACTAGTAGTAGTAACAGTAGTACGAATAATAATAAAAACATTATTAATGATAACAGCAATAACAACGATACTGATTACATTAGTTTTTAATAGTTATAAAAGGTAGAGGTGTAAATGTAGATAAAGAGAGAGAGAGAGAGAGAGAGAGGGGGAAAGAGAGAAAGAGAGAAAGAGTTAGATAATGAGTTAGTTGTAGTAAATGATTAATGAAAATGGAGGAAGAAGAAAAGGAGGAAGAAAGAGGGAAAGAGGAAGGAAAAGGAAATTAAAAAGAAAATACATTAATTCATCAGTTTCTATTGCTTCTTGTACTCATATCAGGTAGTGTCTTATTCATTAATAAAGAATGATGGTTCGTATGGTAATTAACAAAATAACGTTGACCAAATGTAAATGATGGTGAATGTGGTATATCCTTATCAGGTATATATGCAGGGAAGAGAGGGAGAGAGAGTGAGCAGGAGAGAAGGGTGAGAGAGAGAGAAGGAAAAGGGAGAGAGAGCGAGCAGGAAGAGAGGGGTGAGAAAGCGATAAGTATAATAACACCACTGATAAAGCAGGATAATAAAAAGGATGATAGTGATTATGATGACGATATGAATAATATGAAATAGATAAGAGAGACAGACAGGCAGGCAGGCAGATAGACAAAGAGACAGGCAGACAGACAGACAGAGAAAGGGACAGGTAGACAAAAAGACAAACTGACGGTCAGAAAGGGATAGATAAATATGCATATAAAGATAAAGATAGAGGTAGATGGATAGATAGATTGATAGAAAGATAGGTACTTCCGTAGATAGGCAGATGAATAGATAGAGGCAGATATAGATAGATAGGTAGATAGACAGTTAAGGAGAGAGATAGGTAGATAGACAGATAGATCAGATAGATAGATACACAGACATACAGAGAGAGAGAGAGAGAGATACAGAGACAGAGAAATACAGAGACAGAGGGAGGCCAAGAGGCAAAGAGGCAGAACAAAAACCATATGAATGTTAATGCTGATAATGACAAAAAAAAAAAAAAAAAAAAAAAAAAAAAAAAAAAAAAAAAACATAGCGCAACTTAGTGACTTTATAAACAACACCAGAAACGATAATGACCAAGGCAGTGATCACAAAAATAACAGCAGTGAGATGAGGAAGGAGAGAAAATTATGATCTAATGATACGCTCCGAGATAAACACCTCTGCAAGGAAAAAAAAAAAGAGAGAGAGAAAGAGAGAAAGAAAAAAGAAAAGGAAAGGAGATAGATAGAGAGAGAGAGAGTGAGAAAAAAGGAAGGTAATTACTGCCTCTTATATTTTCGACAATTCCCTCAACTACACTTTGATATCTCATCCATTCTGTGCCGTAATGACAGGGCTGGAACCTCAGCAAGTGGCACTATTTCACACTCTCCTTTCTCCCTCTTAAGTGCCAAGCGAGCGCCTTCGAAGCACTTTCCTTAAGGTCTTTCCCACACCGAAAGATAATAAGAGGAGATAACAGATAAAAGGAGAAGAGATAAAAAAAACAAAAACAGATCACGCCTTTTGGGTACACTAACGAGCCTTTTAAGGTCAAGTAGATCACACTGAAACGATATAAAAAGGGGGCAATAATTGGCCAATCAGACCGATAATTACGCACAGCGAAAGCCTCATTAGTAAGTTTTTAGTAATCCAGAGGTTTCCTAATCGTTTTCTCCCCAGAGTGTAATCCGGGCGAGACACCAGCGCGGAGGAACAGGTTTTCAATTACAGGCATTTGGTGTTTACGAGACTGTCGTGTCTAATTGTTTTTAAAGAGAGAGCGTGAAAACTTCGAGTTGTTCGGACAGCCGTTGGAGAAGGGGAGAGGGGAGAGGAAGAGGGGAGAGAGGGAGGGAGGGAGAAGGGGTAGAGGGAGAGTGGAAAAAGGGAGAAGGGGGTAGTGGGGGGGAGAGAGGGAGAGGAAGAGGGGGAGGGGGTACAGTAGCAGGAAGGAGTGAGAGGGAGAGGGAAAGGGGGTAGATGGGTGAGAGGGAGGGGAGAGGGGGAGAGGAAGAGGGGGAGGGGAGGAGAGGGGGTAGAGGGTGAGGAGGGAGGCAGGGAGGAGGAGAGGTGGGAGTGTGAGCAGGGAGAGAGGGAGGCGGCAGAGGGAGAGGAGGAGAAGGAGGGAGAGAGGGGGAGGGAGGAGGGAGAGAGAGGAGAGGGAGAGCTGGAAGGGGAGAGAGGGAGAGGAGGAGAGGGGGGCAGAGGGTGAGAGGGAGGAGGGAGGGAGAGTAGGGGAAGAAGGAGAGGAGGACAGAGAGGAGAGCAGGGAAAGAGCAGAGAGAGAGAGAGAGAGAGCAGCAGAGCAAAGAGAGGGTGAGAGGGGAGAGTAGACGAGAGGAGAACAAGGAACTCAGGAAAAGGAGGGGGAGAGCAAGTGGTCATGGGATCACAGGGGGGGGGGAGTTGAGATCACTGTGGGAAGAGAGAGCAGGGAAAGAAAGAGAGAGAGAGCAGGAAAGAGAACCAGGAAGAGAGATAAGGAAAGAGGGAATAACACGATAAGACACGTGAGACTTTTTTTTTTTTTTTTTTTTTTTTTTTGAGGTGAGTGCATCGTTGATTCCTCTATGTACCTATTATTGAGGTCTCGAATTAGCTGTTGCACTCAATTGCAGACCGATCGTGCACGTGCCGGTCCTCCCCGCCTCAAGAGTTCCCTCAACCAACCAGAGACATCCACTTGAGAAAAAGAAAAGAGAAGAAAGAAGAAGATTAAGAGGAAGAAGAAGAAAGGAAAAATAAAATAGAATAAAAGAAGAAGAAGAGGAAGAAGAAAAGAAAAAGGGGAAAAAATACAAGTAAAAGGAAAAGAAGAAAAAATAGAAAGAAGGATAAAGCAAGAAAGATAGAAATAAAGAAAGAAAAAGAAAAAGAATGAAACAAATAGAAAATAAAAGGAAAAAGAAGAAAAAAGAAAATAAAGAAAATAAATGAAAAAGAAGAAAAAAAGAAAAAAAGAAAAAGAAAGAAAGAAAGAAAAAGAAAAAGAAGAAGATAACCCCCCCCCAGAAAATTCGTTACATTCCCTCTTCCACGCCATCTAAATTATCGTAATATCTGACTCACAGAATCATCAAATTGTCATTAGCGAATCTGCAACTCCATCATGAAAATTGGCAACTAAGGGTGACGATTAAGAAATCCAAGACTGTGAGAGCCGTAAGGGAGGAGGAGAAGGAGGAAGAGGAGGAGGAGGAGGAGGAAAAGGAGGAAGAAAAGGGGAAGGAGGAAGACGAGGGGTACAAATGAGGAGGAGGAGAAGGAGGAAGAGGAGGAAGAGGAGGAGGAGGAAGAAGACGAGGGGTACAAAGGAGGAGGAGGAGAAGGAGGAAGAGGAGGAAGGAAGGGAGGAGGAGAGAGACGAGGGTACAAAGGAGGAGGAGGAGAGGAGGAGGAAGGAGGAAAGAGGAGGAAGAAGAGGAGGGAGGAGTGAAGACGAGGGGTACAAATGAGGAGGAGGAGAAGGAGGGAGAGGAGGAAAAGGAGGAGGAGGAGGAGGAGGAAGAACACGAGGGGTACAAAGGGGGAGGAGGAGGGGGAGGAAGAGGAGGAAGAGGAGGGGGAGGGAGGCAAACACGAGGGGTTACAAAGGAGGAAGGGGAGGAGGAGAGGAGAAGGAGGAAGAAGAGGAGGAAGAGGGAGGGGGAGAGGCAGACGAGGGGTAAAAGACGGGGGAAGAGGAGGAGGAGGAGGAGATGGAGGAGAGGAGGGAGGAGGAAAAGGAGGAAGAAGAGGAGGGGGAGGAGGAGGAAAAGGAGGAAGAGGAGGAGGAGGAGGAAGAGGAAGGAGGAGGAAGAAGAGGGAGGAAGGAGAAGAAGATGGAGAAGGAAAGGGGAAGAGGGAGGAGGAGGAAGGAAGAAGGAGGAGGAGGAAAAGCAGGAGAGAGGAGGGGGAGGAGGAGAAGGAGGAGCAGGCAGGAGGGGGAGAAGGAAGGCGTTGAGAGAAGAGGAAGAGGAGAAGGATTAAGAAGGAGAAGAAGAGAGGAGGAGGAAGAAGATAAGTATTAGGAAGAGGAAGTAAAGGATGAGGAAGACAACGACGAGGAGGAGGAGGGGAATGAGACAATGAGAAAAAGAATGAGGAAAGGGGTTTGAGGAAGAAGAAGAAGAGGAGTAGGAGGTGATGGAAAGGGAGTAAGAAGAAGAGGAGGAGGAAGAGAAGGTAGAGAGCGACGAGGAGGAGGAAGAAGAAGAGGAAGAGAAAGAGGGAAAGGAGGAGGTGGACGAGGAAGACAAGGGGACTGAGATGAGGAAAAGGAGGAGGAGAAAGGAAGAGGAAAAGAAAGGATGGAGGAGGAGTAGGAGGAGGAGGAAGAAGTTTGAGGAAGGAAAAGGAAAAGGGAAACAAGAGTAGGAGGGAAGGAAACGGAGGAAGAGGAGGACAAGGGAGAAGGAGGAAGAAAAACAAAGAAAAAGAAAGAAAAAAGAATAAGAAAAAACAGAAGAAATCAAACGACACGACAGCGGGAAAGTGAGAGAGAGAGAGAGAGAGAGAGAGAGAGAGAGAGAGAGAGAGAGAGAGAGAGAGAGAGAGAGAGAGAGAGAGAGAGAGAGAGAGAGAGAGAGAGAGAGAAAGAGAGAGAGAGAGAGAGAGAGAGAGAGAGAGAGAGAGAGAGAGAGAGAGAGTGAGAAAGAGAGAAAGAGAGAGAGAGAGAGAGAGAGAGAGAGAGCGAGAAAGAGAGAAAGAGAAAGAGAAAGAGAGAGAGAGAGAAAGCGAGAAAGAGAAAAGAATTAGAGAAATAGAAATAGAGAAAGAAAGAGAAAGAATTAGAGAAAAAGAAAGAGAGAGAGAGACAATTGACACCATAATAAACCTCCTTTTCCTTCATCTTAAAACCACCATCTTACTTTACGCTCGAAGCTGGAATCTCGAAGCCAACCCGACCGCTGTTCCTCCGTCCATTCATCAACAGAAATATCTCATTTGTCGACGCAGATCCATGGTGTTCTTGCGTGCGTTGGGGGGAAAGTTAGAGAGCAGCCGTGAACGGTAAATGCATGATAATGAAGACTTTTTTTTTTATTATTATTATTTTTTGTGCTAAGGTTCTCGCTTGTCTATATATAGTTTTTTTTATTTTTCTTTTTTTTTCTAGGTCCTCGCTTGTCTATATATACGGTTTTTATTTATTTATTTTATTTATTTTTTGAAGGTCCTCGCTTGTCTATTTATACCGCTAACATCAATTCTAGCCAACGTTGTGTCTGATGTGGCTATGTATATATATATTATTTTCGTCTCTGTCTTTCTCTCTCTCTCTCTCTCTCTTTTTTTCTTTTTTTTTGGTTTTCTGTCTTTCCTTCTATTTTCATCTTTCTCTTTCTCTGTTTTATCTTTGCTTTTCCTTCTATTATCGTCTTGATCTCTCTCTCTCCTTCTCTCTCTCTCTCTCTTTTGTTTTTGCTCTTCTTTCTTTTTTCCGTCTTTTTCTTTCTCTCTTTTTTCTATTTTCTTTCTTCTTTTAATCTTCTTTTAATATCTCGTACTGTTCATTGTCATCTGTGGGGAGCTTTGTTCAACCCAGCGTGAAGATGGCAGCAAGTAGTGATTAACAGATTACTATTATCACTCTTTCTCTTTCTTCTTTTCTCTCTTCCACACTCTTTCGACAGTTTTTCTTTATTCTGATGAAGATGTATTGCTGAAATTCGTGATTGGTTAGTCTATGGTGTGTGAGAGAAGGAAAGTGGAAAAAAGAGGAGGGAAGGAAAGAAAAAGGAAAGGAAGAGGAAAGGGGGAAAAGGAAAGGAAAGAAAGGAAAGGAGGAAAAGGAAAGAAGATGGTGAGAAAAGAATGAGGAAGGGGTTAAAGGAGGAAGAAGGAGGAAGAGTGGAGGAAGAAGTAGTAAGAAGGAAGGAGGTGGAAGAAGAAGGTAGAGGGAGGGTGAGGAAGAAAGGAGGAGGGAGGAAGAAAGGAGAGGAGGGAGAGAAGAAAGGAGGGAGGGAGTGGAGGAGGGATGGAAGAAGGAGGGAGGGAGGGAAGAAGGGAGAAAAAGGAGAGAGGGAAGGAGAGGGAGGGAGGGAAGGAGGGAAGGAGGGAGGGAAGGAGGAGGAAGAAGGGAGGGAAAGAGGGAGGAGGGAAAGAAGGGAAGGAGGGTGGAAGAAGGGAGGGAGGGAGGAAGAAGGGAGGGAGGAGGGAGGTAGGGAAGGAGGAGGAGGAAGAAGGGAGGGAGGGAGGGAAAGAGGGAGGGAGGGGGATCAGGGGGTAAGGGTGAGGGAGGGAAAGAGGGAGGGAGGGAGGAAGAGGAGGGAGGTGGGAAGAAGGGAGGGTGGGAAGAAGGGAAGGAGGGTGGGGAAGAAGGGAGGGAGGGTGGGAAGAAGGAGGGAGGGTGGGGAAGAAAGGAGGGAGGGAGGAAGAAGGAGGGAGGGAGGAAGAAGAAAGGGAGGGAGGGAGGAAGAAGGGAGGAGGGAGGAAGAAGGGAGAGAGGAGGAAGAAGGGAGGGAGGGAGGGAAGAAAGGAGGAGGGGAGGGAAGAAGGGAGGAGGGAGGGAAGAAGGGAGGGAAGGGAGGTAGGGAGGGAAGAGGAGGGAGGAAGAAGGGAGGGAGGGAGGAAGAAGGAGGAGGGAGGGGAAGAGGAGGGAGGGAGGAAGAAGGAGGAAGGAGGAAGAAGGGAAGAAGGAAGAAGGGAGAAGGGAGGGAAGAAGAGAGGGAGGGAGGGGAGGGAAGGAGGAGAGAGAGAGAGAGAGACAGAGAGAGAGACAGAGATAGAGATAGAGAGAGAGAGAGAGAGAGAGAGAGAGAGAGAGAGAGAGAGAGAGAGAGAGAGAGACGGACAGAGAGACGGATGAAGACAGAGAGACGGACAGAGAGACAGAGAAGAAGAGAGAGAGAAAGAGAGAGAGATAGAGATAGATAGATAGATAGATAGATAGATAGATAGATAGATAGATAGAGAGAGAGAGAGAGAGAGAGAGAGAGAGAGAGAAATATATATATATATATAGATAGATAGATAAACAGACAGATAGATAGACAAACAGATAGAGAGAGAGATAAAGAGATAGATAGATCGATAGAGAGAAAGATAGATAGATAGGGAGAGAGAGAGAGACGAGAGAGAAAGAAATAAGTATTATTTGCAGCCATTAATCCTCTTTTATAGCCTGAAAGGAAGAACAACATCATCAAGGTGTACATCTACCTGTTCAGCCTTTGTAAGTGTAATGATAACCTTATCGATTTAACGACTGATTTCGAACACTTCTACCCATCCAGTTAGTTGACACACATAAATTCTCTCTGGGCGAATCGTTCTAATTAAACCGAATGATCGAAGAGGGAGATAGAGAAACAACTTTCTTTTTCTTGTTTTATTTCTTTTTGTTGACTTTTTTTTCGTTTTTCGTTTTTTTTTTTTTTGGGGGGGGGGGGGTATATGATGGGTCATTTTTTTTTTTTTTTTTTTTTTTTTTTAGATGAGAATGGGTCAATTAAGCAATCTTTTGCTTTATCGTCGGGTAAGCAAAGGATATACTGGGTCACTTGAAGCAGCAAAAAAAAAAAAAAGAAAAAAAAGAAAAAAAAAATTATATAACATCAAGTTTAATGCGAACATCTTTCTAGCTATTTTAATGCGCGTGATTATGCGTGTTATGACCGTCATTTGCAATTATTCACATGGTCATATCTGTTATCATATTTAATGCGCTTGTACTTGTAAATGCCTTTTAAGTTTTTGTTATCATCGCCATTGTTAACCAAAAAGGATTATTACCTTCACTATCAACACTCCTGCCATTATCAGCATAGTTATAATCATTATCATAAGCTTCTTTACCATTATTGTCATCGTTTATCATCATGATAGCATTTACTATTTTCCATGATTTTTTTTCCCATTTTTTTTGTTTTGTTAAAGAAATTTTTCTTCTTTTCCTTTCACTTTTTTGTTAATTACTTTCCTTATCAAATTAATTTTAACGAAGGTTTATTATTTTTTTAGAGATACTTATTAACATCTCTGGTATCAATACTATCATTTTTGGGGGCATTTCTGTTCTAGCATAATTAAAAGAAGAAGAAGAAGAAGAAGAAGAAGAAGAAGAAGAAGAAGAAGAAGAAGAAGAAGAAGAAGAAGAAGAGGTAAAAGAATAATAATGATAAGAAGAGGTAAAAAAAGAAGAAGAAGTGGTACAAGAAGAAGAAGAAGAAGAAAAAGAAGAAGAAGAAAAAGAAGAAGAAGAGGTAAAGTAATAATAGTAATGATAATAATAATAATAATAATAATAATAGTAATAATAATAACAACAATAATAATAACAATAGTAATAGTAATAATAATAATAATAATAATAATAATAATAATAATAATAATGATAATAATAATAATGATATCAATGATAAGAAGAATAAGAATAAGAATAAGAGGTAAAAGAAGAAGAAGAAGAAGAAATTGATTTAAAAGAGGGTTTCTTATTTCATTAGAGATACTTTCCTTGGCTATTAACATTTCTTTTATCATTACTATCAAAATTTCATGGCGTTTCTTTTGTAGCATAATCATCACGTTAACTAATTTATCTCTAATTATCTCTGTCGTTCCACTGAGGTCGTTATCATTCCAGTGAGAATAATTAAGTTCTTAAGTTTTGTTTATTGTTTAAGTCGTTGTTTATTGATGAAATAAGAGGAAAAGAAGAGGAGAATTAGATAGATGAAAGAGACAAAATAAACTATGATAATTTCTAAAAGGAGAC
>NC_091562.1:8595875-8598375 GCF_042767895.1 Penaeus vannamei
TTCCGTTTTGAAATCCCCCCAATTTTCTTAACTCACTTCAATTATTGCGTTTTTTTTTTTTTTTTTTGTGTATGTTAGTTCGTCGCTGTCTCTCGCTTCTCATTTCTATTTCCTTTAATCTATTTATCTATTTCTCTTCAGTAATCATGCGGTTGGGAGATAGCATGCGAACGTGATAGTCATCTTCCCAAGCATGTCTCGAGATGGTAGGCAATAGTAATAGCATCATATCAGGTACCATTATCTTGCCTAATACCACAGTCATAACACAGACTGCTGGAGTCCCCATCAACAACAATAACTAGATAGACAGATAGAGTAATAGACTGATAGATAGAGATAGATAGATTGAGATAGATAGATTGGTAGTTAGATAGATAGATTGAGATAGATAGATTGGTAGTTAGATAGATAGGCAGATAGATAGATGGATAATTAGATAAATAGATAGATAGATAGACAGATAAATAGAGATAGATAGAAAGACTGAAAAATAGAGATAGATAGATAGATAGAGATAGATAGATAGATAAATAGATAGAGATAGATAGATAGATAAATAGATAGAGATAGATATATGGAAATAGATAGATTTGTAGATAGATAGATAGGTATATAGACAGATAGATGGATAAACAGATAAATAGATAGGTAGATAGACAGACAGACAGAGAAACAGACAGAGAAAAAGTGAGAATCAGAAGAAGATAAGTAGAGATAGAAAGAGAGAGAGAGAATAGAAAGAGAGAAAGAGAGAATGAGAATAAGACAAAATGACAGTAAAAGTCATAAACTGAACATATTTTTAGATACAATACACATGCCTCTACATGTACACCAATAGGACGAAAATTGCATCCAAAAATAACCACAAAAAATAGCGCAGCCTCTTTTAGACTTAGATGAGACAGAGTGAGAGTAGTGAAGTGAGCGTGAGAAAGAGGTAGAGTGAAGGTATAATGACATGCTTAATTGTGGATTTCCGTCGTGACCGCCTACTCACAGCGACTGGCGTGCCATCTGGCGGGTGAGAGCCAAACTAAAACTCGTTCGGTAAATAAACAACAATTTTTTTTCTGCGGGTCATTCACATAGATTTCTCTATTTGTTTTTTTATATTCTTATATAGATTTATGATATTTATCGATTTCGCTGCCTTTATTTTCACACATTTAATCTTCATATAGATGATTTCTTTCATGACTTAGAATATCTTTGGTGTGTGTTCCGACTTGTTATTCTTTTTAACTTAAGATGTGATTTTATTGTCTAACAAAGTTACAATTACATTTGTTTAGAGCAGAAACCAACAATGTTCTAGCAGATAAACATATAAATCAGACAGATAATTCCAACCAAACCTAATAGGCTATTAAAGAAGAATTATAAGACGAAGAAA
Organism: Penaeus vannamei; assembly: GCF_042767895.1. Classification (NCBI taxonomy): domain Eukaryota; kingdom Metazoa; phylum Arthropoda; class Malacostraca; order Decapoda; family Penaeidae; genus Penaeus; species Penaeus vannamei. The sequence goes on from NC_091562.1 coordinate 8,597,275, forward strand.
AAGAAAAAAACAAAAGAGCATCCCAATCGAATATATTAGAGAGTCGAATCTTGTAGACAAGCCTCGATCTCGCAAAGATAAACACATTCAGCCGGTAGTTAAAAGCCATAAATTCAGTATCCAGAACGAGAGAGGAAGTGAAAGAGAGAGCGACTAAACGAATGAAGGAAGAGGAGGGGAGGAATAGGAGGAGGAGGAGGGGAGGAGGAGGAGGAGGGGAGGAGGAGGAGGAGGGGAGGAGGAGGAGGTAGGGGAGAAAGAGGAAGAGGGCGAGGAGGAGTAAGAAGAAGAGGAGGAAGAGGAAGAGGAGGAAGAAGAAGAGGAGGAAGAGGAAGAGGAGGAGGAGGAAGAAGAAGAAAATGAAGAACAAGAAGAAAAAGAAGAAAAAGAAGAAAAAAAGGAGCAGAAGAAGAAGAAGAAAAGGAAAAAAGAAAAAAAGAAGGAGAAAAAGAAGAAGAAGAAGACGATGATGACAGAGGACAGAAAAGAGAGAGAAAAAGAGAGAAAGTGAGCCACTCAAACAGGCCAGAGAAGCCCCCTCTTGAAGAAGACCAGAGCAAGCAGCCTTCGAAAACTCCCTCAAACTAATCACTATATTTTCGAAATAGATAACTACATAAATAGATGGATAACTACATAGCTGCATAGACAGATAGATAGAAAGACGGATGGAGACAGATAGATAGATAGATAGATTGATGTAGAGACAGAACGAGAGAGGAAATGAAAGAAAGAGAGAAAAAGAGACAAAGGGAGACATGCAAAACAGACCAAAAGAGAGAGAGAAAAAAAGAAAAAAAGAAAGAATATGACACAAATAGATATAGCGAGACAAACAAACAGAAAGAGAGAAGAAAAGGGAAAGAAGGAGAGAAAAATAGACAACGGGAAACAGAAAAAGACCAAGAGAGAGAGAGAGAGAAAATGAAAGAGAAAAAAGAGAGAATGTGACACAAATAGATATAGCGAGACAAACAAACAGAAAGAGTGAAGAAAAGGGAAAGAAAGAGAGAAAAATAGACAAAGGAAGACACACAAAAAAAAAACAAGAGAGAGAGAGAGAGAGAGAGAGAGAGAGAAATGAAAGAGAAAGAACGAGAG
>NC_091562.1:8608375-8610875 GCF_042767895.1 Penaeus vannamei
AAAGAAAAAGAGGAAAGGACGGGAAAATATGGGCGAAAATGTGAGAAAGGAGGAATGAATATGTTTGTGCTTCGAAGAGGCTTTAAAGGTGTTTAGTATTTTTTGTTTCGTATTAGGAGAAGAATGTACTTCCATAAGTCGAAGAGGGACGTTTGTTTTTCATTTTCTTCTTACTCCCCCTCCCCCCCCTCCCCCCAAAAAAGAAAAAAATCGGTTTCCTTGAAATAACTGTTCATCTTAGGTCCTTAAAAAACAAAAAGACTCTTATGTAAAACTGATTTATTAACGTTTTTTTTTTTTTTTTACGGTACCCATTTTTATAACGAAAAGTTTTATTTTGTCAAAATAAGAAAAAGAAAGATAAAAAACACACAATATTACAAAAAACGACTGACAGATTAAAGAACCTATTTTTACTCGGGAACTAAAGTACATTGTTAAAAAAGAAAGAAAGAAAGAAAGAAAAAAAACACGAAAGACGACTGGTGATATATGACCTATTTTTACAGGAGGAGTAAAAGTTCTCTGTAAAAAAAAAAAAAAAAAAACACCATTACGAAAAACCTGAGAAAGAAAAAAACACGAAAGACGACTGGTGTTATAGGACCTATTTTTACAGGAGGAATAAAAGTTCCTGTAAAAAAAAAAAAATAATAAATAAATAAATAAAATAAAATAAAATGAAAATAAATAAATAAATAAAAAAAAGAAAAGAAAATACCAACAACACCATTACGAACAACAACTGATTTATCACAGCACCGAATTCTTACACGGAGGCTAAACAGTTCTTCACCCTCCCCGGCCAAGACACGCACCTCCGCCGCAGCCTCAGCATCGAAAGCATCTCATCAGCGATAAAGGTCTCATAACAAATCCACTTTTCCTTAATCAAATTTATTCCTCCGGCCCATCGGTTGAGTGCGATAGCCGGGGTGGGAGAGATGCCCCATCACTTATACGGATGATGTACTAATCAGAGTTGTTAGGTGCGTGGGTCGACCAGAAAAAAAAAGAAAAGAAAAAAAATAGAGATTATTATGATAGAAAAAAGATATAGAGAGATATATGCATGTGTATTTACGCGTCAGACTCATATAGGAATATTACATATATATATATATATATATATATATATATATATATATATATATATATATATATATATATATATATATACATATACATATATATATATATATATATATATATATATATATATATATATATATATATATATATATATATATATATATATATATATATATTTTTTTTTTTATTAATGTTTTTTGTAAACAGTGTGGGTATATAATATTTATTACCCCCCCCCCCCCCCGAAAAAAGAAAAGAAAAAAATATTATATACATGTGTATTTACGCATCAGACTCGTATAGGAATATTACATATATTTTTTCCACTAATGCTTTTTTTTTTTTTTGTAAATAGTGTGGGTATATAGTATTCCTTACCCCCCCCCCTCCAGAAAAAAAAGAAAAGAGAAGAAAATAGAGATTATTATATACGTGTGTATTTACGCGTCAGGCTCGTAAAGGAATATTACACACACACACACACACACACACACACACACACACACACACACACACACACATATATATATATATATATATATATATATATATATATATATATATATATATATACATTTTCCATTAATGCTTTATATAAACAGTGTGGGTATATAGTATTTATTACCCCCCCCCCCCCGAAAAAAAGAAAAGAGAAAAAAAAATTATTATATACATGTGTATTTACGCATCAGACATATAGGAATATTAAATATATTTTTTCCAACTAATGCTTTATTAGGAATATTACACACACACACACACACACACACACACACACACACATATATATATATATATATATATATATATATATATATATATATATATATATATATATATATATTTTTTTTTTTTTTTTTTTTTTTTTTTTTTTTTTTTTTTTTCATTAATGTTTTTTTTTTTGTAAACAGTGTGGGTATATAGTATTCCTTACCCCCCATCCCCCCCCTTACCCCCCACCTCCCCCCCCTCCCCCACCACCAGAGCAACTCCCCCCAAACCACGATTCAATCAGCGTGTTGATATAGTGGGAAGATCACCGAGCACTGGTCATTAATCTCAAGAGAGGGGAAGGTAATTTACTGCATAATAGCGCCATCATCAACGCAAATGATCAGTGAATGGGGCTTGGATCCTTCGGCGGCAGAAATGCACCTAAGATGCCTGAAGGAGGAAGAGGAGGAGGAGGAGGAGGAGGAGGAGGAGGAGGAAGAAGGGCCCTGGATCCTTCGGCGGCAGAAATGCACCTAAGATGCCTGAGGGAGGAAGAGGAGGAGGAGGAGGAGGAGGAGGAGGAAGAAGGGCCCTGGATCCTTCGGCGGCAGAAATGCACCTAAGATGCCTGAGGGAGGAAGAGGAGGAGGAGGAGGAGGAGGAGGAGGAGGAGGAGGAAGAAGGGCCCTGGATC
>NC_091562.1:8615875-8623375 GCF_042767895.1 Penaeus vannamei
GGAAGAGAGGGAAAAGAATTGGGGGAAGGGAAGAAGAGAGGAGGAGGAGGAGGAGAAAAAGAAAAAGAAAAGATAAGAAAAAAGAAAAAGAAAAAAACAAAACAAAAAGAAGAAGAAAAAGAAAAAGAAAAAGAAAAGAAGAAGAAAAAGAAAAAGAAAGAGAAAAGAAAAGAAAACAAAAGAAAAGAAAAGAAAAGAAAAGAAAAGAAAAGAAAAGAAAAGAAAAGAAAAGAAAAGAAAAGAAAAGAAAAGAAAAGAAAAGAAAAGAAAAGAAAAGAAAAGAAAAAGAAAAAGAAAAAGGGAGGAGAAGGTAGAAGAGGAGAGGGAGGAGAAGGAGGAGGAATAAAGAAGAAAAAGAGGGAGCGGGGAAGAGGAGGGCGAGGGGGAGGTAGAAAGATGAAAGAGAAGGAGGAGCAAGATAAGGGAAATGAAAATAGAACACGAGGAGATAAAGAAACAGTTGGAAGAGAGGAGGAGGAATAGGAGTAAGAAGATAGAAGATGAAAGTAGACGACGACGGCGACAACGACGACGAGGAATAATAATAATAATAATAATAATATTAATAATAATAATAACAATAATAATGATAATGATAATAGTAATAATAATAATGATGATAATAATGATAATAATAATTAATAACAATAACAATAATAATGATAATTATGATAATAATAATAATAATAATAATAATAATAATAATAACAATAATAACAATAATAATAACTAATAACAATAATGATAATAATAATAATAATAATAATGATAATGATAAAAATAATGATAATAATAATAATGATAATAATAATAATAATAATAATAATAATAATAATAATAATAACAATAATAATAATAAGAAGAAGAAAGAGAAGAAGAAAGAAGAAAGAGAAGAAGAAATAGAAAAAAGAGAGAAGAAGAAAGAAGAAATGTAAGAAGAAGAAATAGAAAAAGAGAGAAGAAGAAAGAAGAAATAGAAGAAGAAGAAGAAAGAGAATAAAAAAGAAGAAGAAAAAGAAGAGGAAAGAAGAAAAAGAAGAGGAAGGAGGAAGCGGAGGAGGAGGCGAAGGAACAGCGTCGATCCGAGCGAGCGCCAGATCTCGCCCCTCGATCCTTAAAGTGGCTCAGCGTCGTGGCTCTCCGGATTGAGGGCGTCGAGTGAGCCGAAATGAGTCCATCGGGGAACTTAATGACCCGAAGGAAGCTCCGCGCCGATCGAAATTGGACCTAAATGACCTCTTTTGGTCCTCCGGATCCCGAGGATCGTAGAGCAAGTTGCGCCACTGTCTTGCGGTGTAACTTACCCGGGTGATTGTACTGTGTGAGGGGCGTATTAATATTGAAAACAGAGATAAGGATGAATTACAATATAGGCGGTTATGATAATGGTAGGAGAGAGAGAGAGAGAGAGAGAGAGAGAGAGAGAGAGTGAGAGAGAGAGAGAGAGAGAGAGAGAGAGAGAGAGGGAGAGAGAGAGAGAGAGAGAGAGAGAGAGAGAGAGAGAGAGAGAGAAATAACGAAAGAAAGAAAGAAAGAGAAAGAAAGAGAGAGAGAAACAGACAGAGAGACAGACAGACAGACACAGACAGACATACACAAGATAGCGCGCCGAGCCCCCGCGACGGCATGCGTAACGAGAAGGACGGAACCACAATACGATGTAGGCATTAAAGGCATTACAGCGAGAATGCCAGCTATTAATTGCAGTAACGCACGACTACACATCCTCACTGCGGATATTAAACCGAAGGATGTTGGGTATCCGAGCCTCTGCCTTGGCCTGTACTAATGACCATCTTTAATTGCTATTTCAAAACCGCATGAATAGCTTTTATTTCTCTAAGTAAAGATTCCAAATAGGTTTACGTGTTCGTTGGTGATGCAGGTGGACTGGGCGAGGGATGTAGTAGTAGTAGTATCATTATTACTATTATTAGAGAGAGAGAGAGAGAGAGAGAGAGAGAGAGAGAGAGAGAGAGAGAGAGAGAGAGAGAGAGAGAGAGAGAGAGAGAGAGAGAGAGAGCCCAAGGAACAAATCCTAAAGGGCCCAAGTCACACCTTACACCTCCTTAAGCAAGAGGACGAGACATATATATATATATATATATATATATATATATATATATATATATATATATATATATATATATATATATATATATAAATATATATATATATATATATGTGTGTGTGTGTGTGTGTGTGTGTGTGTGTATATATATATATATATATATATATATATATATATATATATATATATATATATATATATATATATATATATATATATATATATATATAAAAGGATAGTATCGAAAGGATCATGGAAGCTTTCATATTTGTCATGCCTGTCTCTTGTGTGAAAGGCTATTTTCTATTATACAGCAGTTAAGTTAGTTTTTTGTTGCTGTTAGGGAAGAAGAAAAAAATGGTAATTTTTCATCTCTGACATTTCGTCCTACATAAAATATTCATGTCAAGAGAGCCCATTTTGAGCTCTGTCACTTCCATAATAGCACTGAAGATTATAGCAATAGCGATAATGACAGTGGTAATTAATTAATTCATTCATTACAGTCTCATATTCTTCAGGACGTCAGTAATTATGAAACGCCATCTATTTCTTGTTAGGTGTCCGAGGTCTGCAGCCCTGGTTAGTCCTCTGATCATTCTTGTTATACCATTTCTTAATTTTCTTCTTTATTTCCCTTTGTTTCTTGGACTCTAGTTAGACCATTAACTCATTTTCTTCTTCCTCTGTCTCTTGTATTTTCAGTCGTTTCCTATCATCTTATTCCATGCCTCCTTCTCTTACGATGTGACCTAAAGATGTCAGATAGTCACCGATAATAATAATGGTAGTGAAGTGATGATAATGATAGAAGAGATAATAACGATATCGATGGCGGTGATGATAACGTTACGAGTGATAATGGTGACAATAATAATAGTGCCAGAGAGAAAAAAATATAATGATATTGATATCAACATCATAGATATTGTGATTATAATTTTTAAATGTAGTACCTTTTTCATTATGATTATTAATATCATTAACAGAATTACCATTATCTCCATCATAATTACAGCTAATGATCATTATGACTTTTCTTATTACCATCGTTATTATATTTTCAGTATTATTATCAAGTATAAGTGTTAATCAAAATATGGATTTCTCATAACTATCATTACCATTGTTATATCAACCTCAATGATAGAACAATAATTGTCCTTATCATGTATGCTCCAAGCAATACATCTTTTTGTCAGTTATAGTAAACATCAACATCATCAAAGATCTAATCACTGTGTTCATCCCTTATCAGCATCATAATTATCACCATGACCATCACTATACCTTCACCATACGTATCAGTGAGAGGCCTGACGCAATAAATATTCATTAAAAAGGCATACATGTAAAAAAATACCTGAATATCTGTAAGTCTAGACTTGCATACCTACTGGATAGACAGGTAGATAAATGTATTTTTTTATCATATAGATAGATAGATAAATGTATTTCTTATCATATAGATAGATAGATAAATGTATTTTTTTATCATATAGAAAGATAGATAAGTATTTTTTTTTATCATATAGATAGATAGATCAATGTATTTTTTATCATATAGATAGATAGATAAATGTATTTTTTTGTCATATAGATAGATAGATAAAAGTATTTTTTATCATATAGATAGATAGATAAATGTATTTTTTATCATATAGATAGAGAGATAAATGTATTTTTTATCATATAGATAGAGAGATAAATGTATTTTTTATCATATAGATAGATAGATAAATGTATTTTTTATCATATAGATAGAGAGATAAATGTATTTTTTATCATATAGATAGATAGATAAATGTATTTTCTATCATATAGATAGATAGATAAATGTATTTTCTATCATAAAGATAGATAGATAAATGCATTTTTTTGTCATATAGATAGATAAATGTATTTTTTTGTCATAAAGATAGATAGATAAATGCATTTTTTGTTATATAGATAGATAGATAAATGTATTTTTCATCATATAGATAGATAGATAAATGTATTTTTTTTTTATCATATAGATAGATAGATAAATGCATTTTTTATCATATAGATAGACAGATAAATGTATTTTTATCATATAGATAGATAGATAAATGTATTTTTTTATCATATAGATAGATAGATAAATGTATTTTTTTATCATATAGATAGATAGATAAATGTATTTTTTATCATATAGATAGAGAGATAAATGTATTTTTTATCATATAGATAGATAGATAAATGTATTTTTTATCATATAGATAGATAGATAAATGTATTTTTTGTCATATAGATAGATAGATAAATGTATTTTTTATCATATAGATAGATAGATAAATGTATTTTTTGTCATATAGATAGATAGATAAATGTATTTTTTTTATCATATACATAGATAGATAAAGGTATTTTTTTATCATATAGATAGATAGATAAATGTATTTTTTATCATATAGATAGATAGATAAATGTATTTTTTATCATATAGATAGATAGATAAATGTATTTTTTGTCATATAGATAGATAGATAAATGTATTTTTTATCATATATATAGATAGATAAATGTATTTTTTATCATATAGATAGATAGATAAATGTATTTTTTATCATATAGATAGATAGATAAATGTATTTTTTGTCATATAGATAGATAGATAAATGTATTTTTTATCATATAGATAGATAGATAAATGTATTTTTTATCATATAGATAGATAGATAAATGTATTTTTTATCATATAGATAGATAGATAAATGTATTTTCTATCATATAGATAGATAGATAAATGTATTTTCTATCATAAAGATAGATAGATAAATGCATTTTTTGTCATATAGATAGATAGATAAATGTATTTTTCATCATATAGATAGATAGATAAATGTATTTTTTATCATATAGATAGATAGATAAATGTATTTTTTATCATATAGATAGATAGATAAATGTATTTTTTATCCTGTAGATAGATAGATAAATGTATTTTCTGTCATATAGATAGATAGATAAATGTATTTTCTATCATAAAGATAGATAGATAAATGCATTTTTTATCATAAAGATAGATAGATAAATTTATTTTTTATCATTTAGATAGATAGATATGTATTTACTTCCGTGTCTATGCATGTCCGTGAGTATGAATATTCATTGAGTCGAGCCACGTAAAATTTTAACAGACAGGCCGATCATTATCACTCTTTGTGTCTGTTTGTATTAGGGCCATATATAAGAAAAACATTTTTTACGTAAAAGAAAAGGAAATCTTTGTGCCGGCGTCTTTGCAATTCCTAGAACCACTCCACAAGAAAATATCAAGATTGTTTATGCAACATTGATCGCTTCGACACTGTCCAATACTCATCTTCAAAGCTAAAGAAAACGATCAGAAATCACTTAATCTGAAATGAAAAAAAATGAAAGAAAGAAAGAAAAAAAAAAATGAAGCATCGAACGTACAGAATTCACTTACTCTGCAATGAAAAAATGAAATAAATAAATAAATAAATAAAGAAAAAAATATGACGCATCGAACGTAGAGAATTCACTTAATCTGAAATGAAAAAAAATGAAAGAAAGAAAGAAAGAAAGAAAGAAAAAAAAATGACGCATCGAACGTACAGACTTCACTTACTCTGAAATGAAAAAAATGAAAGAAAGAAAGAAAAAAAAATGAAGCATCGAACGTAGAGAATTCACTTAATCTGAAATGAAAAAAATAAAAAAAAAAGAAAGGAAAAAAAAAAAATGACGCATCGAACGTACAGACTTCACTTACTCTGAAATGAAAAAAATGAAAGAAAGAAAGAAAAAAAAATGACGCATCGAACGTACAGAATTCACTTAATCTGAAATGAAAAAAATGAAAGAAAGAAAGAAAGAAAGAAAGAAAAAAATATGACGCATCGAACGAACAGAATTCACTTAATCTGCAATGAAAAAATGAAAGAAAGAAAGAAAGAAAGAAAGAAAAAAAAAGAATGAAGCATCGAACGTAGAGAATTCACTTAATCTGAAATGAAAAAATGAAAAAAAGAAAGAAAGAAAGAAAAAAAATATGACGCATCGAACGTACAGAATTCACTTAATCTGAAATGAAAAAAAAAAAATGAATGAAAGAAAGAAAGAAAGAAAGAAAAAAAAATATGACGCATCGAACGTACAGACTTCACTTAATCTGAAATGAAAAAATGAAAGAAAGAAAGAAAGAAAGAAAGAAAAAAGAAAATATGACGCATCGAACGTACAGAATTCACTTAATCTGAAATGAAAAAAAGAAAGAAAGAAAGAAAGAAAAAAGAAAATATGACGCATCGAACGTACAGACTTCACTTAATCTGAAATGAAAAAATGAAAGAAAGAAAGAAAGAAAAAAATATGACGCATCGAACGAACAGAATTCACTTAATCTGAAATGAAAAAAAAGAAAGAAAGAAAAAAAAATGAAGCATCGAACGTACAGAATTCACTTAATCTGAAATGAAAAAAATGAAAGAAAGAAAGAAAGAAAGAAAGAAAAAAATATGACGCATCGAACGAACAGAATTCACTTAATCTGAAATGAAAAAATGAAATAAATAAATAAATAAAGAAAAAAATGACGCATCGAACGTACAGAATTCACTTAGTCTGAAATGAAAAAATGAAATAAATAAATAAATAAAGAAAAAAATGACGCATCGAACGTACAGAATTCACTTAGTCTGAAATGAAAAAATGAAATAAATAAATAAAGAAAGAAAAAAATGACGCATCGAACGTACAGAATTCACTTAGTCTGAAATGAAAAAATGAAAGAAAGAAAGAAAGAAAGAAAGAAGAAAAAAAAATGACGCTTCGAACATACGCAAACATCTTTTATTCTTCTGATCAAAATTGCCTCTCTCTATACAACTACGATCGGCTGCCATTGATAAATGACAGCCTATCACAGCAGTCTATGTCAACATGAATAGGTTGTTTGCTCTGATCTTATCATTTTTATCGAGAAGGTGGATATGTTTCATCATCACACTTTTCCATTTTGTGATGATGAGGACACGGTGTACCCTCGTCTTCTTATTTTTTTTTTCTCTCTCTCTCGAAGATTTTTTTTTTTCTCGAAGATCTTGCCGATAAAATGTTGTTTGTGATGTTTTAAAAAATGACTAAGAGGTCAGATGCTTATCGATTGGTCCGTCTTTGAAGATAAGATTTTTGAAAGGCGAGGAATTTTATATCCTGTCTGTCTTTAAGATTTTTTTTTCGTTTTTAGAATACTCTTTGATTAAATATTAAAAATGATATACATTAGCCTTTGAAGAGTTGCTAGCCCTACAATAAGGAGTGAAAACGATACAATAAGGGAGAGAGAGAGAGAGAGAGAGAGAGAGAGAGAGAGAGAGAGAGAGAGAGACAACGAAAGAGAGAGAGAGAGAGAGAGAGAGAGAGAGAGAGAGAGAAGA
>NC_091562.1:8663375-8670875 GCF_042767895.1 Penaeus vannamei
AGCTTAGAAAACTATTATCTTTGGGAGAATGATTTAAACTGATATTATTTTTTTTATAAACATTAAATAGAACTTATAAAATTATTAGAATGTTCCCGCTGCCATATTTCATCAAAGGGAAACTTCACTGTAGTTATTCACATAAATCTGAGCTGCATTACATTCAAAGAAGTTAGATTCCCAATAATCATACAGACAAGAAACGTTAAATTTTATATATAACCCTTTAATGAGCAGACAATCGGTTAAACTTGTTTTTTGAGTGCATGAGCAACAATCGTGGATGCTTATAAATGTACGTGAAAGAGTCTTAGACCCTTGAAAGATGTCCGTTATTTTGCTATTACATGGAAACGCAAACTGGCATTTAAAGTTTTCTAATATGTATGTATGTATATATATATATATATATATATATATATATATATATATATATATATATATATATATATATATATATATATATACATACACATGTACACACATATATATATACACATTGAACAAATGACGTCCGGCATTTTGTATAAATAGTCATGACATTATAATAAGTATAAAACAAATACTCTCTTCATTAGTAACTTAAATCAGAAACGACTTCCCGAAATTAAAACCTGTATGAGATCCACGTCGTTAGTTATCGTTTTTAGGGATTATATCTTAAAAAAATCATTTTGTTGTGGATGCTTTTCTTCAAGTGATAATTATACTTTTAGCTCAGCAGGGTTCCGGTGTCATAGCTAGACGTTCGTACCCCATCCAGTGAAATTTTCTGCCCAAATGAACGCTTTCGTTAGTGTAATATAGACATTCCATGGGAAGCTTAGATCACATAGAGATGTATCATTTGAAGCTCACTGAAGCCAAAATGGTGACTTGCGTTAAGGAGAGGATTTAATTTGATAAAATTCGCCCAGTAAGATATCGTAGGAATTGTTGTTTGTGTTTTAATTTTCTTTAGGGCTTCAAATTACACCTAGATGCTTCATTTTGTGTCTTAATTTTTCCCAGAGGCCTTCAAATTTCCCCAAAGGCTTCATTTTGTGTCTTGATTTTTCCCCTAGGCCTACCAATGTCTCTAAAGGCTTAATTTTGTGTCGTGATTTTCCCTAGGCCTTCAAATTTCCCCCCAAACCTTAACTTTGTGTCTTGATTTTTTTCCCTAGGCTTCAAATCTTCCCCAAAGCCTTCAATTTGTGTCTTGATTTTACCATAGGCCTTCAATTTCCCCCAAAGTCTTCAATTTGTGTCTTGATTTTTTCCCTAGCCCTTCAATTTCCCCCCAAATCTTAACTTTGTGTCTTGATATTCCCTTGGTCTTCAAATTTCCCTGAAAGCCTTCATTTTGTGTCTTATTTTTTTCTCCTAGGCCTTCAAATTTCCCCCAGTCTTCATTTTGTGTATTTATTTTTTCCCTTGACCTTCAAATTTCCCTGGAGTCGAGCAAAGAAAATTTCATGCCATATATTCGCGAAAAGTATTCACGGAGATATTTTCTTCTTGAAAGTGAGTAAATTAAGGATTTCGAGAGTTCAGCAGCATATCCGATGAAAAGAAAAATGCTAAAGTAAAAGAAAAAGAAAAAAAAAATACTATAAGCCTGTTTCGACTTGCAAAAATTAGACATTTTTAAAGCTAGATTGTGAAACCATGATTATCTAGATTCTTCCTAAATGTGCGGAAATATACAGTTGAAAAGAAGAAGAAGAAGGAGGAGGAGGATAAGAAGAAGATGAAGAAGAAGAAGAAGAAGAAGAAGAAGGAAATGCAGAAGAAGAAGAAAAAGACCACAAAGAAGAAAAAGAAGAAGACGAAGAAAAAGAAAAAAATAAAGGAGAAGACGAAAAAAAAGAAGAAGACGAAGACGAAGACGAATAAGAAGAAAAAGACGAAGAACAAGAAGAAAAAGAAAAAGAAAAAACGAAAATGGGATGTTATTTTTCTTGTTCAAACGATCCATTTTATTTTAATGATTATCATCACTTTAATATCTTAAAATATCTTAAACATCTTAAAAATATGATAATCATTATTGGAAAGAAATGTTATCATCATCATTATTACTATCATATTCAGAATGATTTAGACCATAATAGTAATTCTTATTAGTGTTGCACTTGATTTTCCATTATAATTTCTATTGTATTTTTCATTGTAACTGCTTTTGTTATCATGACTTGTTGTTGTTGTTGTTGTTGTTGTTGTTGTTGTTGTTGTTGTTGTTGTTGTTGTTGTTGTTGTTCATCTTCTTCTTCTTCTTCTTCTTCTTCTTATTATTATTATTATTATTATTATTATTATTATTATTATTATTATTGTTATTATCATTATAATTGTTATTATTATTATCATTATTATCATTATTATTATTATTGTTATTATTATTATTATTATTATTATTATTATTATTATTATTATTATTATTATTATTGTTGTTGTTGTTGTTGTTATTATTATTATCATTATCATTATCATTATCATTATCATTATCATTATCATTATCATTATCATTATCATTATCATTATCATTATCATTATCATTATCATTATCATTATCATTATCATTATCATTATCATTATCATTATCATTATCATTATCATTATCAATATCATTATTATTATTATTATTTTTTTTTTATTATTATTATTATTATTATTATTGATATTATCATTATTATTATTATTATTATTATTATTATTATTATTATTATTATTATTATTATTATCATTATTATTATTATTATTATTATTATTATAATTTTTCTCATTATTATTGGTGTTATTAATATTATTATTATGATGATGATGATGAAGGTGATAACGATATTATTAGTGTTATTGTGTCCAATGATAATATTATCATAAATATTATCTTCATTACTATCATTAATAACATTACCATTATTGTTATCATATCATTATTGTTTTTATTATTATTAGGAAATCATAATGATGATCATAGTACTAGTAATAATGATAATAATAACTGTGACAATAATAATAGTGATACTAGTAACAATAATGATTATCATAATTATTACCATTGTTACCCTTATCATTCTTACTACTTTTATCGTTATTGTTATAACTGTTGTCATTATTATTGTTGTTGATATTATTACTATTATCTTATTATTATTATTACTATCATTATTTCTATCATCATCATTAGTAGTAGTAGTATTGCTATTATCATCCTCATTATTATCATCATTATTATCATTATTATCATTGTTGCTATCATAACTATTACTATTATTGTTATTGTAATTTTAATCACTTTTAGGGTTCTTTTGTTTCATCATTATCCTTTTTTTCTTTTCTTAATATGTCATTCCCATTGTTATAATACTTTATTGTTATTAACATCATTATCATCATTATTTTTATCATCCTTGTTATCATCATTATCATTATTTGCAATATTGTTATTAGTTTCTATTATTGTTATTATCATTGTTATTATTACCATTTTCATCATTATTATTATTAGTGTCATTATCATCATTTTCATTATTATTACTTGATCATTCTCTTTCTCATTATCATTAGTATCATCATCCTTATTACTATTATTATTTTGATTTTCATGATAATTATTGCTTATTTATCATTATCATTATCATCATTTTTATTATCATTGTTACGAATACTACTATTGTGCTAATATTATTCTCATTATCATCATCTTCATCATTGCTGTTATTATTACCATAATAATAATAGTAATAATAATAATAGTGATAATAATAATAGTAATAATAATAATGATAAGGATGATAATAAAGATGATGATAATAATAATAATAACAACAACAACAACAACAACAACAACAACAACAACAACAACAACAACAACAACAACAACAACAACAACAACAACAACAACAACAACAACAATAATAATAATAATAATAATCATGATAATAGTAATAATGATAATAATAATAATTGTTATCATTATTATTATTATCCTTATAATTATCATTACCATTATCATTATTACTATCATTACTGTTGTCATCATTTTCATTATCATCATTAGTTTTGTTTACTATTACTATTACAATTATCATTATCATTAATATTATTACCTTTATTATTATCATTATTATCATCATCATTTCATTATTATTATCATTCCTGTTATCTTTATATTTTCATGATTTTATTGGTATGATTATCCATATTGTTTTCATTATTGTTATGATTATCATTATTGTTATAAACATTTTAGTCATCCTTATAACTACTAATAACTAATATTACCATAATTACTACGATTATTTCAACTATCTATTACCACTATTATTATTATCATCATTATTGTTAATATCATCATTGTTGTTGTCATTATCACTATTACATATATTGTCAATAAAAATAAGGTTATTATTATTGTTAATTACTATTGATATCATTATTATAATTTGTTTCTCTTATCATTACCGTCATTATTGTTATAATCATTGTTCTTTTTCTTCTGGTTCTTCTTATTATTATTACTATTATCCTTATTATAATTTTCATTATTACTATAATTATTATTATCATTATTATTACTTTTATATATTTTTTGTTGCCATCATAATTTTCATCATTATTATTATCAATGTTGTTATTTTCACTATCGGTATCATTACAATAATTATCGTTATCGTTATTTCTTCCTTCAGAATTATTATCATTATCTTTATTATTACTACTTATATTATTGTTATTGTTATTATTATCATGATTATTATTATTATTATTATTATTATTATTATTATTATTATTATTATTATTATTATTATTACTATCATCATCATTATCATTATCATTATAATAATAATAATTATTAATATTCCCATTATTATTATTATTATTATTATTATTATTATTATTATTATTATTATTATTATTATTATTATTATTATTATTATTATTGTTATTATCATTATTATCATTATTATTATCATTACCATCATCTTTATTATTTTCATTTTCATATCGTTATCATTGTCATTCTTATCATAATCATTTTCACTTTGTCATCATTTTTGATATTATTACTACTATTTTTTTCCTTTAGTATTTTCATCATCACTATCATCTGAATTTAATAATGTACTCTTTGGTTTGATTGCTCTTACTATTACTATCATTATTATCGTTAATATCATTACCATTATAATTATCTTTATTATCATCATCACATAAGTTTTTATCATTATCATTATCATTCTTGCTATCTTTATATTGTTATGATTTTCTTTATTGTTATAAACATTTTATTCATCGTTATAATTACTAATATTACCATAATTACTATTACTATTACAACTATCTTTTATTACTATTATTATCATCATCACTATTGTTAATATCATCGCTGTTGTTGTTATTATCACCATTCCATATATTGTCAATAAAAATAACGACATTATCATTGTTATTACTCTTGATATCATTATCATAATTTATTTACCTTATCATTACCGTCATTATTGTTACTATCATTGTTCTTTTTCTTCTGTTTTTTCTTCTTATTATTAATATCATCCTTATTATAACTTTCATTATTACTACCGTAATTATTATTATTATTATTATTATTATTATTATTATTATTATTATTATTATTATTATTATTATTATTATTATTATTATTATTATTATTATCATTATTATTATTATTGTTATTATCATTGTTATTGTTATTATTATTATTATTATTATTATTATTATTATTATTATTATTATTATTATTATTATTATTATCATTATTATTATTATTATTATTATTACTTTTATATATTTTCTGTTACCATCCTCATTTTGATCATTATCATTATCATTGTTATTATTTTCACTATCAGTATCATTATAATAATTTTCGTTATCATTATTATTTCCTTCAGAGTTATTATGATTATGCTATTATCATTGACATTATTAGTATCATAATTATCATTATTAGTATCCTCATTATCATCATTATCATTATTATTACTATTACTACTTATATTATTTTTATTGTTATTATTATCATGATTATGATTATCATTAATGTTATCATTATTATTATAATCATTATCATCATTATTGTTATTATTATTATCATTATTTCTATCATCATCATTATTATTATTATTATTATTATTATTATTATTATTATTATTATTATTATTATTATTATTATTATTATTATCATTATTATTATTATCATTATAATTATCATTATCATTATCATTATCATTATCATTATTATTATTATATTATCATTATTATTATTATTATTATTATTATTATCATCATCATTATTATTATTATCATTATCATTATTATCATCATCATTATTTTTTTCATTTTCATATTATCATCATTGATATTCTTATCATTATCATTTTCACTTTGTTATCATTTTTGTTATTATTGCTACTATTCTTTTCTTTGTTATTTTCATCATCATTATTATCTATTTTATGGTTATTATTATCATATTATTCATTTTATCATTTTTGTTATTAGTATCATTTATATTACTGCTGTTGTCATTATTATCATTGTCATTATCATCATTAGTATTATCATTAATGTTATTATTATCATTATTATTATTATTATTATTATTATTATTATTATTATTATTATTATCATTATTATTATTACTGTTATTATTATGTTATTCTTATAACTGTTATTATAATTTTCATTATCATCATTATTATCATTATTGTTATTATCATAGTGTCGCCATCATCATCATCATTATCATTATTGTTATTATCATCATAATTATTGTTATCATTAACGTTATTATTATCATTATCATCATGAAAATTGTTATTGTCATTTTTAAGTCGGATATTATCAACATAATTAGGATTTTGATCATTATTTTTTATTATTTTTAATATCATTATTCGTGTCATCATTAATGTTAGTATCATTAGAATTTTGAGGATCATTAATAGTGTTACCATAATTGTTATCATCATTATCATTATTATCATTACTTACATCATTATCATCATAATCAAGATCATTATCATCATTATCATTACCATCCTTTTTGAATACTGATGGCTCATTATATGAAAATATTGCTAGTGAAATTAGTACTTGTTTTTGTCTGTATTGTCTCAATTATTATTTATTATCTAAAATCCCTTACATTACAGTTATTGCTATCAAGATGAATATTTTTTACTAGTAATGTTACATGATAAGATAATTCTTTATTGAAGTTAATAGCATTACATTAGTAATATAATTTCTACTTTTTTGGTTATGTTTTGTTCGCATTGGCTAAAAACCTCTTAATTTCCGTCGAAAACGTTTTTCTACTGCTATTTCTCTTAAGATATTCAATAATATAAACGTTTTTTTCCAGCCTTTGATTCTAGGTTATAATTAACAAAAAAAAAAAAAAAAAAAAAAAAAGAGAAAGAAAAAAGGAAAAGGGTTAATAAAGGATAACTAATTAGGAAAACCGTTTTAATAACAACATATATT
>NC_091562.1:8733375-8735875 GCF_042767895.1 Penaeus vannamei
CACAAACACAGTCACAGTCACACACACACACAAACACAGTCACAGTCACACACACGCACACGAACACAGTCACACACACACACACACACACACACATAGTCACATACACACAAACACACGCACATGGATATAGATACAAACACAAACACACATACACAAACAAAGTCACAGTCACACATACACACTCACACACACAAACAGTCACACACACACACAAACACAGTCACACACACAAATGAACACAGTCACACACACACACACACACACACACACCCACACCCACACCCACACACACGGACATAGCTACAAACACACACACACACACCCGCGCGCGTATACTTTATCCCCCTCGCATGCCCGCTCGTTGTTAGCAAGATCCCGGCCATCAATTCTTCTTCCAAGACGTCGGGAGCAGTGAGTGAAATTTCAAAAACGACCTTCTTGCAGTATGCGCGACAAAAAGGACACATACATCACCCCGGCAGAATGCAACAGGAATGGCAATTGATTGGCCAATCAAGGAGCTTGCAAGAGGACCGCGACGGTAGCTGAGTCAGGAAACGGGTCTCGCAATTGGCTTTTATGCGCTGCGGTTCAAGAGGTGAAACTGCTAAATGCCAGCAATCTGCAGGCTCGGGGCGCTATCTGATGGCCGTTGGCAGAAGCAGTATTTTATTGGCTGGATAACTTGTTCAGAAATTCATTGGTTTTAAGAGAGGCAATCGCTGTGTTGCCATTACTCTGTTGCTAATCAGAAAGCAACATGAGCAAATATCTATCTATATATGTATGCACAAATGTATATGTACCTATACAGTACTAAAAGGAATCAATGCTTTTCATAATAGTTTGTTAGCATACGGAATCATCTTTCGAGGGAATAAATTGATCGCTAGAAGGAGGGAGAGAAAGAAAACTTAAAAATCTATTGGACAGATAACGACTCAAAAATCGAAGGGGTGACAACAGATTATTAGAAATTTTTTTGATTATGAATTATAGCCAGTAAAGGTGTCGACTCGAATCTCTATAGGCAAACAAGAGCTTGTTTCCCGAAGCAGCGAACGGCCCAGAACCCCTTCTCCGATAACGTGGAGTAATAAACGAGATTCGACATGGCACTGGCTTCGGCTTCGTCTTATCGTTCGTATTCTTCCCCGTCCGTTTTTATCGCAGCCGAAAAGGAGAGGGTGAAAGGCACCGTAGTGGCCAGGGTATTAGTGTTGGTAGCGGTAACGGTAGTAGCAATCAAGGATGCGAAGGAAAATATATAGTGACGACGATGATATAGCGTTACAGACGTAAATAAATGCTCTAGGTCTTCATTTCTGAAATGTTTATCTAGCCTGGCCTCATGAAGACGTTGGGAGGAAAATAAAACGCAATCTCTCATCCACACACAACATACAAATCGGTCACATTCACCCGTACAAAAAATTACAAAATTAGACGAGTTTATCATTTCTATAACAATCGGTGCCACGTTTCAATGACTAGTTAGTCACTGACTCGGTAATTAACTGCCATAACTCAAGAAGTCAGTAAAGCATCTGGGCATCTTAATAATTCTCGGGGTACCTTAATTCTCTCTAATTCTAAGGGATATGAATCATCTTTCTTCCTTTTTTTCATTTCTTTTTTTACGTTGGGATCAAATCACCGCCATTACTTTAAAAAAAAGAAAGAGAGAGAAAAAAATCAACTAAATTAATTTTGATTTCTGGTTTAATTTCAAGTTTAATCTGTCTCTTTTTTCTCCCGCTATCATCCACTTATATCTCTTATGCAGTTATTTTCTTATTCTCTTTCCCCTCCTCTTTATCTCCATCTTTTGGTATTCCTATTTGGAATTATCTTTCATTTTCCCTTCTATTCTCTTTCCCCATTTCTACCCCTTTTATTGAAATTACTTTTTCAATTTCTTCCTCTCCCTTATCCTTCATTCCATTTTCTCCTTCTCTTTTCTTTCCTTTTTTCTCCTCTCCTTCCCCTTCATTCCATTTCTTTCCTCTCTCTTATATAAGCCTCTTTCTCAATTTCTACTTTTTATCCCTTTTTCTCCCTATTCCTTTTTCTTGACGTCTTCCACTCTTCCTACTATCTATCCCTTTATTATTTTTCTCTCTTCCCTTTCTAAGCCTTTTCCCTCTTTTTTTCTCTTCCTCCTTTCCTTTTCTTAGCTTCTTCTCTCCTTCCTTACTTTCAGTCCCTTCTCGTTCTTTCCAGTTATTGCTTCTTCTCCTCTTCCTTTCGTTCATCCAATTTTCTTTCTTTCCACTTCTATTTTTGGCTTCCTCTTTTCTTCCTACCCTTTCCTTCTTTCTCTTATCTTATTCCCCATTCCTCCTTTTCATTCTCCTTCTCTCCTCCACTATCCATTACTTATTCTCTTCCTTCCCTATATTCTGTCCTCTCCCTATCCCTCTTCATTTCTTTTAGTCCGTCATTTATTTTCCCTTTCTCTCGTCTCTCTCTTCCCTTCTATCTCCTCTCTCACTCT
>NC_091562.1:8748375-8753375 GCF_042767895.1 Penaeus vannamei
CAAGAATATTTCCCTCCCGCGGCTGCATTTATGATAAACTCTCCTCGAAGGTGCCATAAATAATAGCATTATCACATTTCTCATCGCTTACCTTCAGATGCTTTTACTATCAAAATCTCATAAAGTCCAAGATGGATCTCTCGCGTGGATGGTTGAGCAATGTCCTGACTCTCTCCCTGGATGGCCAACGACAGGTCAGGATTGAAGGTGGAAGCGCCAAGGAGGAGGGGCGGGGCTTCGACTCACACGCCCTTTCAGCGAGAGTGGAACCGCCCATCCCTGGCCAGCCTTCGATGGGGGTATACTCCTTGCTTGCCGTAGACAGACCCAGTCGTTATACCCTTCTGAATACTCCAGTTAAAGTGTATGATACTGCCTTAGATATACTCAATCGTCTTACTCTTATTACTCTAGTTAAAGTGGGAATATTTAGATAACGTTTCTACGGAATTATTGTATAATTCTTTTCATCAGGAAGGTTAAAGAAGTGTCATTAAATGTCAAAGAACAAAATCCATTCACAAGACAATTGAATATTTGAGTGATACACGCAAATGAACTGCCATAGAGACTGTATACATCAATCCCCAGACCTACATATATGCAAATAAGATCCCCTTTATAATTCGAAGTAGAGGAAAGGTAACAAGACGAATGGACATCACCCGACCTGCATTCTCTCTTCAGGATGACTCTAATGTAATCACTGGCGCTGGCAGAGCAGGGTGCGAGTCATATCTGGATTTAGAGATGAAGTAAGAGTACAGGTACTAATTAGTTACCACCTCGGATCGGTGTGAGGCCGTGAGACTCCCCGTTCACCTGCTGAATAACTGCGAGAGAGAAACTTCCTTCTTCAGAGCAGTTCCTCGGGGTGTAAAAGTCGCCGAGAGAAACTTGCGAGCGAGGAAAGGCGGCGTGAAGAATTGTTTACTTTTTTCGTCTATGGTATCGTGTGCGAATCAAAATAAGGAAATCTAAAAAAAAGAAAAAAAAAAAGAGAAAGAGAGAGAGAGAGAGAGAGAGAGAGAGAGAGAGAGAGAGAGAGAGAGAGAGAGAAAAGAATATGCAATAGAACAGTAAGTCATAGTATAAAGATGAGGGTGGGGGTGGGTAGGGGGTGGTTGGGTGGGTGGGGGTCTTGCTACAACAATCGAAGCCTAAGACTTTAGATACCTCAAGTACAAGGTCTGACATATTATTGACACAGTTGGTACCTCCAACATCAGTTCATAATGATAAAAAATAATGACAATGCTAAGGTACACAAACCACACGCATTGTATATACTGCACGATCTACCTTATTGCACCGGCGTTTTCTTCGTCCTTATCTGAACCAACAAAAGCAAAGCGAGACTGTAGCAACTACGACAACATATACGACAGCGCCCAACGTACTATATAAGGTACTTGCTCATCTACCTCTGACGTAGACTTGTAGACATCTGGCATCACTACCGTATCACGAACGGTTCAACTGCACGGCCATTGGGTTGGTTGCTAACGGGGTTTAAAATGAATACTGAATCATTTTAAGTCCGTATGTTCCACACTGGGAAGAAATCTGCCTTTTTAAGAAATATATTATG
This sequence comes from Penaeus vannamei, assembly GCF_042767895.1. Classification (NCBI taxonomy): domain Eukaryota; kingdom Metazoa; phylum Arthropoda; class Malacostraca; order Decapoda; family Penaeidae; genus Penaeus; species Penaeus vannamei. The sequence goes on from NC_091562.1 coordinate 8,749,967, forward strand.
TCTCTGATACACTGTTTTCTTTATCCAGCTATACTTATTAGGGGGAACTTGCATAGATTTCACAAATCCTTCCAACATGAACTCGGTCTTGCATGGGAATAAAACAATATTCAGAGACCAAAATAGACACGAAATGAAAATACAAAATAAAATCGAAATATAAAAATAAAATGAAACGGAAAAGTAAAAGCCTTTAGGACTAAAATGCTGTTAGAGTGTAAAATCAGATTCCAAAACGTTGGGGGGAAGGGGGGAGGGGGGGATTATGCAAATTATGAATAAAAGACATAAAACAAAATCCAGGTTTGTTGATGCATGATATTGATAGTTGTCATACAGCATATTCCACGTCGAATGATTGATTGACTGATTCGCGATAAAAGACCATCTGGTTAAGTGAGAAATTTAGGAAATAAACTTTGAATGATATTGAGAGAAATGAGTACACGCACGCAGGCGAACATGTCCCTCAGTCATCTTCAGTCATCTCTTGGAGAATAAATTGACGAATGCAAGCACAGCAACATTCTTTAAAATCAAACCTCGCATTGCATTGTGCTTTTATCATGAATTATACGACAGACCAATCGTTGCCGTAGCATTCTTCCTTTCTTTCTTTTCTATCTCCTTTTCCCTCTCTGTCTGTCTGTCTGTCTGTCTGTCTGTCTCTCTCTCTCTCTCTCTCTCTCTTTCTCTCTTTCTCTCTCTCTTCCTGTCTGTCTGTCTGTCTGTCTGTCTCTCTTTCTGTCTGCCTGTCTCTCTCTCTCTCTCTCTCTCTCTCTCTATCTATCTATCTATCTATCTATCTCTATCTCTATCTCTCTCTCTCTCTCTCTCTCTCACTCTCTCTCTCACTCTCTCTCCCTCCCTCCCTCCTTCCCTCCTTTTTTTCTTTTTTTTTTTTTTACTTGTGCGCAGTGAAACGTGAAATTTTACTCTACGCTTGAAGCGATTATGCGTTTAATACTAAAGATCGGATTGGATGCTTTTTATTTTCATATACAGCATTTGGATGTCTTTGAGAGACGCTTACAAAATACTTGATTCTTCACATATGATCTTCATTCTTAAGACTATATGACTATTTATTATGAAGATTGTATGACCGAGTTTTCCTCTTATTAAGAGAGAAAGGAGGAAGAGGACGAATGATGAGAATGATGATGAAATGATGGGATAAGGAATAAGAGTAAGATGGAAAAGAATTAGTAAAGAAGGGAAAGAAGGAGAAGAAGGAGACGAAGAAGAAGCAAAAGAAGAAGAAGAAGAAGAAGAAGAAGAAGAATAGCACCAGAAGAGAATAAAAAAAACTAAAAAGAAGAAAAAAATATAAGATAAACGACAATACTAAGAGAAGGAGAGACGAAAAAAATCAGATTTTTCAGCATTAGGCATCCAGTCCTCACCAGCAAACATACCGTTAAAAACTAAATCGAAAAAAGCGAATAAGTTTTATAATGATGGCGATGGTGATCCTTAAATCCTTTTAAAGCTGAGTGGGGGGTTCAAAAGGCCATTTGTTCCCTCCCCCGCTCCTCCCTCCCTCCCCTCCCCCCCTCTCTCCCCTCCTCCCTCTCACCCCTCCCCCTCTCTCCCTTCTCTCCCCCCTCCTTCCCCTCCCCCCTCTCTCCTCTCCCCAACTTTTTTTTTTTCTTTTCGTCCCAATACGGTGGGATTATCCGGGTGCCAAAATGCCTTTATCAAAATCGATGTATGTAAAGTGCTTCACTATGTCATTTTTTATTTTTTTATTTTTTTTTTATTTTTTTATTTTTTTTTTCGCATTCTTCTTCTTTTTTCGTCGCTGATTTTTCTGGTCTTTCCTTCTGGTGCTTCATCTTTTCTTATCTTTCTTTTCCTTTTTCTTAATTTCTTCTTTCTTTTTCTTCTTGTTTCTTTTTCTTCTTCTTCTTTCTTTTTCATATTCTTCTTCTTCTTCTTCGTTTTCTTCTTTCTTCTACATATTCTTTTTCTTCCTGTTACTATCGTCTCCTACTCCTCTTCTTTTTTCTGTTTCTTTCCCAACTCTTTCTTCTTTAACTTTTCATCCTCTTTTTCCCTATTCTCTCCCTTCTCCTCTTTATTCGGAACTTCCCTCACCCCCTTTATCACATCCTTCATTCCTCTCCTACTTTTATCGCATCTTTCATTCCTCTCCTACTTTTATCACATCCTTCATTCCTCTCCTACTTTTATCGCATCTTTCATTCCTCTCCTACTTTTATCACATCTTTCATTCCTCTCCCACTTTTATCACATCTTTCATTCCTTTCCTACTTTTATCACATCTTTCATTCCTCTCCTACTTTTATCACATCCTTCATTCCTTTCCTTCTTCTACCTCGCATATTTTTTTTTGCCTTTTTTTTATCCCTCCTTTATCTCGACTTCTTCCCTCTCTCTGCTCCTACATTCCTTCCTTTCACCCCTCCCTCGGCCCGTGCCCCCCCCCCCTGTTTCTTTTCGACCTTTCCTTACTGCTCCCCTTTTATTCGTTTATCCTAAACCCTTCTTCGTATGTTCCTCACCTTTTTCTTCATCTTTCTTTTCTCATTCTTTACCTTTCGCTAAGACTTTCCACACTTTTTTTTACTCTCTCTTTTCCCTTCCTTTCTCCTCCACCCTGTCTCAAATCCCCATTTCTTTACTCCTCTCTCCCCCACACTCTCTTTCTCTCCCTCTTCCACTTCTCATTCTCCCCTTCCTCCCCCTTCTCTCTGCCCCACCTCCAACTTTCTCTCCCTCCGCCTTCTCCTCCTTCAGTATTTATCCTATTCTATGCCTCACCTGCCATTCCTTTTCGCTTTCCTTCTCTTCCTCCCTTCCCCTTCTCCTCCCACACCCCTTCTCCCCTTCTCCTCTATCTTCCCTAACCCTTCCTTCACCCTCTTCTACCCTTCTTCCCCTCCTCCACTTCTCCCTTCCCCTTTTCCTTCCCATTACCTCCCCTTTCATCGCCTTCCTCCCCTCCCCCACCTTAACCACCCTTCTCGCTCTCCTCCTTTCCTCCCTTCCCTTTCTCCTCCCCCTCATCCCCTCTCTCTCCCCCCCCTCCTCGCCTTCCTCCCCTCCCTCACCTCTCCTACCCTTCTCCCTCTCCTCCCGTCCTCCTCTCCCCCACCTCTCCCCCCTACTCCCTCGCCTTCCCTTTCTCCTCCCCCTCATCCCCTCCCTCCCCCACTCCCCTTCTCCTCCCCCTCATCCCCTCTCCCACCCTTCTTCCTCTCCTACCCATTCTCGCCTACCTCCCTCTCCTCACCTTCCTCCCCTCCCTCACCTGTCCCCCTTTCTCCCTCTCCTCCCTTCCCTTTCTCCTCTCTTCCCTTCTCCTCCTCCTCATCCCCTCTCCCACCTTTCTCCTCCTCCTCATCCCCTCCCTCACCCCTCTCCCCTTCTCCTCCCCCTTATA
>NC_091562.1:8780875-8783375 GCF_042767895.1 Penaeus vannamei
AGAAGCAGGAGAGAGGGAGGGGGAAAGATAGACCCTCCTTATCAGACAGGGCAAGCTGTCTGAAGAACTAATAAGAAGGAGTGTGTGTTTAGAATATATATGGTAATAGGACTGGCGAGGGACGTGTGTGTTCTCCTTTGGGGCGTGTGGGAGGGGTGGGAGGTGGAGGGGTCATTGGGGGGGGAGTGGATGGATGGGTGAGTGGGGAGATGGGTGGGTTGGTGGGTGTGGAGGTGAATGGGTGGGTTAATAGATGGGTGGGGGGAGTTGGTGGGTTGATGGGTGGGTGGATGCGGGTGGGTGTGGATGGGTGTGGAAGGTGAATGGGTGGATGTGGATAGATGGGTGTAGAATGATAAATGATGTAATGATCAGTAGGTGGGTAGATGGGCGAGAGTAGATGGATGGATGGTGGGGTGGGTGGGTGGGTGAATGGGTGGGATGGATGGGTAAAGGTGGATTGGTGGGTGTGGAGGTGAATGGGTGGGTAGATGGGTGGATGGATGGATGGATGGGTGGATGGATGGGTGGGTGGTGGTTGGATATGTGGGTGGGTGAGCAGGTGGGTGAGTAGGTGGTTGTGTGGGTGGATGGGTGAATGGGTGGGTACGGAGGTGGGTGGGTGGGTAGATGGATAGAGGGAGGGAGGGAGGGAGGCAAGGAAGGAAGGAAAAGGGATGATTTGTGGATAGTTGTTCAATTAATGATTTGGTGGCTGGATAGATGGATGGGCGGATGATGGTTTTAATGGTGCGTGTAGATTCAAGGGGTAGGTGAGTGGATGGATGGATGGATAGATGGGCGTGGAATGGATCGGTAGTACGTGGGTGATTGGACGGATGGATGGCGAGATCTCGGGATGGATAAATAGATAAGTTGATGGGTAAGTGGAGGAATGGATGAATAAAAAAAAAATGATGTAAAGGTAACGAAGACAAGAAATTATTACACGAAGAGCAAAAAGATGGATAGAGAGATAAAAAAAAAGGAAAGAAAAACTAGAAGATATGAGACAGAAAGGAAGACAGGAGAAAATGAAGACGCTGAAATCTTCAACCAAGACATAAAGAAACAAAAATAGAATTAAAAATAAAAGGTAAAGAAAAGGGACATAGCCAATGAAACATCTCACAAAGTAGAAAAAAAGAACAACAGAAAGAAGAAAAAGAAGAAGAAAAAGACCAAAAAATGATACAAAATATTTCCCCAAACAAAACTCAATCACAAAGCTTGTCCGAATCTTTACATTTACCCTCATCAGCTGATTGCGCATCGACTGGCCGGCCGAGGAAAAGATGGAACCGATGCATTGGAAATCTCTCGCTTTGCCCTCTCATGCTTGCCATTAAGCACCTGACACGTCGGGTTAGCACCAGGCCTTTCGGACGCGTGACCTTACCGCCCGAATAAGGAAATTTACGAGTCGCCGCGAAATCGGACGCGGCGTCCCGTTTTCTCTCGACCAAAATCATTTTATGAAGTGTAATAACAATGTTGATGAAAATTGTTTGGCGGTTGTCGCGTTGTGTTTTGGCGTCGGGGTTGTGAAATGTGGAGGAAAAGATGTGTGTTTGTGTTTTTGTGGTCCTGAACGCGCGGGTAAGCACACACCAACACACACACACACACGGGCTTACACAACTATCTTTTTAGCAAAATATGCATTCGTCTACGTATTTCTCTGTCGGTCATGGTCATAAACGAGTTTGGAAAAGCATACAAACACAAACGCCCACACCCAAACACACAAACACACACACACACACAAACACACACACACAGACACACACACACACACACACACACACACACACACACACACACACACACACACACACACACACACACACACACACACACATACACAAACAAACACACGCATACACACTCACACATCCAAACATACAGACACTAACAAACAAACACATACATCCAACCACATACTAACAAACACACACACACATTACCTCATCAATCTACATATCACACTCTCTAACATGCATAAAAAAAAGAAAAAAACAACGATAATAATCAACAGACAAATTCCTCAATTATCTTTATCGTTTCAATCTCCTTTACATATAAAAATACTCATCAAAATTGGGTGAAGCTGTTTTTCATTCATCAAGGGAATCGATTGAGAGAGAGAGAGAGAGAGAGAGAGAGAGAGAGAGAGAGAGAGTGATCTTATCTCTGAAGCTCCCGAGAATTATAATGATAAATCACACACTTAAACTTTCTTAAGTTGGACTATGCCTGAGGAGGGATTCTTAGGAAAGAATTGCTTCTCGTTTTTTTTTTTTTTTTTTTTTTTTGAATTGTTGTATCTGGTAATGATTTTTAAATGGATAAAACAAATATTCAAAAAATTCTAATGAGGGATTCTGAGGGAAGAATTGCTTCTCGTTTTTTTTTTTTTTTTTTTTTTTGAATTGTTGTATCTGGTAATGTTTTTTAAATGGATTAAACAAATATTAAAAAAAAAATCTAATGAGGGATT
>NC_091562.1:8809495-8811995 GCF_042767895.1 Penaeus vannamei
CTTTCTCTGTCCTTCTACTGATAATAATGATAATGATATTCCTTTTTTTTTTCCTCATTTGCTTCTGCGTCTTCTCTTCTTCTTTGTAATATTTCTCTTCTTCTTCGTCTTCTTCGTTGTCACTTTTCTTTTTCTTCTTTTTACTCGTCTGCGTCCTAATCTTTTTATCTTTTCTTCAACATTTCTCCGTCTTCTTCCTTTTCTGTGGCCGTCCTTTTCTTCGTTCTGCCTTTCTACTATTACGTATTTTACTTCCTTTTCATCTTGGATATATAAGACGGAAACGTACATGTTGGTATGTGTGTGTGTGTGTGTGTGTGTGTATGGGTGCGTGTCTGTGTATTATTTCTGTGTCTTATTTGCTTGTGTGTGTACTATATTGTTGTCATTTTTACTTGCGCGTGAACCTGTGTATTCACACACACACACACACACACACAGACACACACACACACACACACACACACACACACACACACACACACACACACACACACACACACACACACACACACACACACACACACACACACACACATACACACACACACACATACACATTTGCACTCCCCTCCTCGCTTTATAACCCACTCCCAATACTACCTAACCCCCCCCCCCCCTCCTCCTCCTCCTTCCGTCACTCCATCCCACAAATACCCCCCCCCCCCTTAACCCTCTCCCCTCTCCTGTACATCCTCACCTTCCAATCAACCCCAGCCGCCACTCCGCCCAATCCCTAATCCTGCCTTCGACTGTCTTCCGTCTTATCACTCGGGATGAGGAACATCCAACGTCTTGGAGGATCTTGGTCGAGGGGGGGGGCGGGGGGCGGTGAGGAGGGATATTAGAGGGTCGGGGAAGGGTTGACTGTCAAGGGGGAAGTGCGTGTAATTCGGAGGTAGATGAGGGATTTTTTTTTTTGGAGGGGGGGGAGGGAAGGTGGAGGGAGGTGGGAAGGAAGCGGAGGGGAAGGGAAGGGAAGGGATTTTTTTTTTGGGGGGGGGGAAGTGATGAGGGATGAAAGGAAGGGGAGGGAGATGGAGGGAGTCGGAGGAAAGGGGAGGGAAGGGAATGTGATGAGGGATTTTTTGGAGGGAGGGGGGGGGGGGGAAGTGATGAGGGGAGGGAAGGTGGAGGGAAGTGGGAAGGAAGCGGAGGGGGTGGGAAGGGAATTTGATGAGGGAGGGAAGGAGAGGGAAGTGGGAAGGAAGCGGAGGGGGAGGGAAGTGATGAGGGAGGGGAGGTGGAGGGAAGTGGGAAGGAAGAGGAGGGGGAGGAAAGGGAATGTGATGAGGGAGGGAAGGAAGGGGAGGGGGGTGGGGGGGTGATGAGGGAGGGGAGGAGAGGGGTGGGAGGTTGAGAGAGTGGGAGGAAGAGCGAGGGAGGGAGTGAGAGGGAGGTGATGAGGGAGGGAAGGAAGGGGAGGGAGGTGGAGGGAAGGCGAAGGAAGTGGGAGGGTAGAGGAGGGAAGAGGAGGGAGTGGGAGGAAGAGGGAGGGAAGCGGAGGGGGAGGTAAGTGGTAGGGAGTGGGAGGGAAGCAGAGGGGGAGGAAAGGAGAGGGTAGAGGAGGGAAGAGGAGAGAGTCGAGGGAAAGGGAGATTAGAGGGAGGGAGGAGAGGGGAGGGGAGGGAAGCGGAGAGGGAGGAAAGAGGAGGAAAGGGGAGGGTAGAGGAGGAAAGAGGAGAGAGCGGAGGGAAATAAAGTTAGAGGAAGAGGAGAGAAGGGGAGGTAGGGGGAGGAAAGAGGGAAATGAGGTGCAGAGGAAGGATAAGAGAAGGACAATAAGAGAAAGAAAAGAAGGAAGAGGAGAAAAGAAATTTCGTAGGAGAGAGAGAGGGGGGGGAGATAGATAGATAGATAGATAGATAGATAGATAGATAGATAGATAGATAGATAGAGAGAGAGAGAGAGAGAGAGAGAGAGAGAGAGAGAGAGAGAGAGAGAGAGAGAGAGACAGACACAGAGAGAGAGAGAGAGTGACAGACAGACAAACAGACAAACGAACAGAATAAATCAACAAACAGATAAACAAACAGACATATACCCCCCCCACACACACACACACAAACATAAAACCAGACAAAACGAACAAACAAACACAAAATCAAACCAAACCAAACACGATAACACAAAATCAAGAAATTAAAGAAAGAGAGATAAAAGAAGAGCAGAAAGCACCTTATCTCAGATCATTAATTAAAACCAATGCAACACGACTTATTTTCCGACGTGCAAGATGGCGCTGCAATGGAGGTCTTCATCTGTGGGTGTCTCTGGGGGTCACGTGGGAGGGGGGGGGGGCGTGGCTTGCAATGGAGTTATTCTTGGTATCTTGGTATTCTTTGTTTATTTCTTCATCTTTGTTATTATCATGGTTATTGTTATTATTATAATTTTTATTATCATTATTTTTGTTATTATCATTATTATTGTTTTTTGTTATTATCGTTAATATTGTTTTTTGTTATTATCATTATTATTGTTATTAGTATTATTATTT
>NC_091562.1:8820860-8823360 GCF_042767895.1 Penaeus vannamei
ATATATATATATATATATATTTATGCATTTTATATATGTATATATATGTACTTGTATATAAATACAAACACACACACACACACACACACACACACAACAAAAACAACAAAAAAACAAAAAAACAAAACACACACACACACACACACACACACACATATATATATATATAAAAAATATATATATATATATATATATAAAAAATTTTAAAAACACTCTACTGTGTTAAAAATTAAAAAAAAAAACCAAATTAAAAAGTAGATATATTCCCCAATATATCTCCCCTAATTTTTAAAAATTTTTTATATATCATATATATATATATATATATATATATATATATATATATATGTATATATATATATATATATATATATATATATATATATATATATATATATATATATATATATATATATATATATATATATATATATATATATATATATATATATATATATATATATATATATGTATATCTATCTATCTATCTATCTATTAATTAATTAATTTATTTTATCTATCTATCTATCTATCTATCTATCTATCTATCTATCTATCTATTAATTAATTAATTTATTTATCTATCTATCTATCTATCTATCTATCTATCTATCTATCTATCTATCTATCTATCTATCTATCTATCTATCTATCTATCTATCTATCTATCTATCTATCTATTTATCTATTTATCTATCTATCTATCTCTCTATCTATCTATATATCTATCTATCTATCTATCTATCTATACTATCTATCTATATATATATATATATATATATATATATATATATATATATATATATATATATATATATATATTTATGCATGTATATATGTATATATATGTACTTGTATATGAATACACACACACACACACACACACACACACACACACACACACACACACACACACACACATATATATATATATATATATATATATATATATATATATATATATATATATATATATATATATATATACATATGCATGTTGTGTGTGAGGAGAAGCAGAATAATAATAATAACCATAATAGTAATAATGATTATAAGAAGAAAAAGAAGTGGAAGAAGATGGATGAAGAAGAATTAAAGAATAGAGACAAAATTTATAAAGAAATGAAAAAGAGATGAGGGAATAAGAATAAAGAAAAGAAATAGAAAAAAACAGCAAAAGAGGAAGAACAAGAAGAAAAATGAAAAAGCATAAAAAACTAACAAATATTATATTACACAAGATACATATATTAAAAAAACAAACATTTCTAACAATGTTGCGTAATCATCTTCTGTCATATAAATAATAACACAGCTCTCAGATTACTCTCCGTAAAAGAAATATAATATCTGAATTGTCCTAAAGAGATAATTTCTTATATATGTTTCGTAACTGCTTTAATAAACAATATTCTGTTGCGATACTTAAGATGTCTCCCGTCTGATCATGAGGACAGGGGACTGAGTATATGTTTCTTACTTATGTCTTTAATTTCTTTGTGTCTTTGTTTTCTTGTGTGGCTTTGTTTTCTTTTTATTTCTTAGTGTTTTTTGTTTTTGTTTTCTTATATGTCTTTGATTTGTTTCGTGTCACCTATTTTTCAGTCTATTTTTTTTGTTCGTTTTGTCTTCTGTTTTTGGTTTGAATTTATATTCTTGTTTTTTTTGTGTCTTTCTTCATTTGTTTGTTTATTATTTTCTATCTCCATGTCTTTGTTTATCTTTGCTTGTCTATTTTCTTTTATGCATGTTTCTTTTTTGTCTGATTCTATCTCTCTATTCCTTTATTTCCAACATCGTTTTGTTTCTTCTTTTATGAATTTATTTTTATCTTGTTCTTTGATGTCTTTGTTTATTTTTCCCTTTCTTTCTTCATTAGTGCATTTGTTTACATTTTCTTCTCTTGTGTCTCTGTCTCTGTTCCTCTTCCTTATTTGTGGGTTTGTTTTTCTCTTCCAATTTTGTCCAATTCTTCTCTCTTCCACTATGATGTTTGTTTTTTTTATACACATTTTCTGCCTTTATTTCTCCTTTTTTCTTCGCTCTTTTGGCTCTGTCTCTATTCATCTGTCTGCCTGAATGTCAGTGTGTCTCTGTCTATGACTTTGTTTGTCCTTCTCTTTGTTTCTCTCTCTCTCTTTCTTTCTTTCTCTCTCTCTTTCTCTCTCTCTGTCTCTCTCTCTATCGCTCTCTCTCTCTCTGTCTCTGTCTGTCTGTCTGTCTGTCTGTCTGTCTGTCTCTCTCTCTCTCTCTCTCTCTCTCTCTCTCTCTCTCTCTCTCTCTCTCTCTCTCTCTCTCTTTCATTTTCTATTTTTCGCAGAGCTAGAACCAAACTATAAAAAGCAAATATCTTACAATTAATTCATCGACGGTATGACTCAACCACAATTTTTTTTCAGAAAGGTGATTGCACATTGAACAAAAGCAATTAGCAATCTTACGCCAGATTTCAGAAATGTCAGCTTTGATATTCGAATCTGTTTGTTTCTCCTTTTTTTTC
>NC_091562.1:8830860-8833360 GCF_042767895.1 Penaeus vannamei
GAAATTTGTTCATAAATTCCAAAAATACAATATGAATGGACACTCCTCGCACCGTCTATAATCTCCCTTCCTTTTACTGATCAATCTAAGCTCATGTTATCGAGTGATTGGTATAATTTCCCTTGGGGTCGTAAAGCATCAAAATCCGATAAAAAGTTTATATATATATATATACTTTTGTTTCCGAGGTTCTTCGTCCGAATTCGAGGTTCAAGCCCCACGCCCATTCACGACGCCCGCGAGGACGGACCGCCACGCCCGCACGCGAATCTTGCATCATGTGGGCGGTAAGCCATCAGTCAGGCTTCGGGACCAAATCCATTCAGCGAAGCGTTTTCTTGATGTGCATATATATATATATATATATATATATATATATATATATATATATATATATATATATATATACATATATGTATATATATATGTACATATATGTATATGTATTATTTGTCATATATATAGTATATATATATATATATATATATATATATAGATATATATATATATATTTATATATATATATATATATATGTATATATATATATATATATATATATATATATATATATATATATCTATATGTGTGTGTATTTATGTATGTATATATATATATATATATACATATATATATATATATATATATATATACATATACATATACATATACATATACATATACATATACATATACATATACATACATATATGAACACACACGCACACAAACACACACACACACACACACACACACACACACACACACACACACACACACACACACACACACACACACACACACACACACACACACACACACACACACACACACATACGGATACGGATATATGCACGTACACATATGCAGACATTTACATAGAATTTTGTGCATGTGCGTGATTACGTATGCGCGTGTGTACTCTCTGTGTGAACGCAAATACCTTTGTTGAATATCTTGCACATTGCTTTCGAAATCTGATCAGGAATGAGAACGAAAAGAAAGCACAGTTTGTCTTGATGACAGACACTAAGCACACACGGAGGGAAAAGGTCAGGCGGGCAGGTGCATGGGAGGGAGGTCAGCTGAAATGACGAGAGAACATTGTGAGGTAATCAAAGGATGCAGGTATCAAGATAAGGGTATACGGGAGGACAGGAGAGAGAGAGGGAGAGAGAGAGAGAGAGAGAGAGAGAGAGAGAGAGAGAGAGAGAGAGAGAGAGAGAGAGAGAGAGAGAGAGAGAGAGAGAAAGAGAGTGAAAGAGAGAAAGAGAGTGAAAGAGAGAGAGAGAGAGAGTGAAAGAGAGAGAGAGAGAGAGAGAGAGAGAGAGAGAGAGAGAGAGAGAGAGAAAGCAAGACAGAGAGAGAGACAGAGAGGGGGAAAGCAAGAGAGAGAGAGAGAAAGCAAGAAAGAGAGAGAAGGGGATGAGAGAAAGAAGAAAAGAGAAAGAAATTGAGTTAGAACATCATTGTAGTCGAATCGCTTACGGTACATAATAAAAGGGGTTCTCCATCGGCTTTTCACACTTGGACAGTAGCTGAGGGCAAGATAATGCCACGGTAGTCAAGCCCTTCCTAATTCTGACACGAGACTAACTAAACGCACTGCAGGTGACAGGAGGGAGGTCAAGATCAGGTGAATACAGAGATGCAGGTGAGCATATAGGTGTAGCTGAACTTTTAGGTGTAAGTGAATGTCTGGGCCCAATTGAGCATCTGGCCGTAGGTGAATATTTATGCGGAAGTGAACATCTGAACGTCGTAGGCAAAAAAGAAAAAAAAAAAAAAAAAAAAAAAAAAAAGGGATAGAAATACAAAAAAAAAAAGAGAGAGAGAGAGAGAGAGAGAGAAGAAGAAGAAGAAAAAAAAATTGAAGAAAGACCCACCATTTTTTTAAACTCAAAACTCAGACTGACCATATAGGCGTAAGCGAACATTTATGCAGAAGAAAATCTGGAGATAAATGAACATCTGGGCGCCATTAAAAATCGGGGCATATATGAACACCTGGTCCTCCTTGCATAGGGATATGAACTATGACAGCACCGAGGAGGTACTGACCGTGGAAAAGACATTAGACTTAAGAATAGGACACAATAATCAACAAGGATAGGACATAATTGCTTCTCGTAAGAATGGGGCTCATCAAGGGACGGTTTGCTATGGTTCGGAAGCTGCGGGAGAACCTGGAGGGACTAGAGCGAGGCGATAGTTATAGCATTTTTGTCCTGGCGGCTCTTCGTCCCCACGGAGGCTTGGGGAGAAAAATGTCTAGGAGGGAAGGCGGCGCAGAAAGTAATTCACTTCCTGCTATGATTGCTAAGGAGAAAGAGAGAGTAAGAGAGAGAGAGAGGGGTGGGGGGAGAAAGAGAGGGAGGAAGAGAGAGGGAGAGAGAGAGAAAGAGAGGGAGAGAGAGAAACAGAGGGAGACAGAGAAAGAGAGAGAGAGAGAGAGAGAGAGAGAGAGAGAGGGGGGGAGGAGGAGAGGAGGGAGGGAGAGAC
>NC_091562.1:8888360-8895860 GCF_042767895.1 Penaeus vannamei
ACAGACAGAGATAGAAAGAGAGTATAGAAAAGGAGAGAGGTAGGGAAAGCGAGAGAAAGTGAATTTCTATCTATGTTGGTTTCATTCTGAGTCCTAGATATCAATGGATTTTTAATTTCAATAAAAGAAATAGTTTAAGCGAGAGAAAAAAAACGAAAAAATATGGATTGCATTTAAGTTACATGCATCAAATATATCTCAGACATAAAAAAAAAAAAAAAAAAATAGAGAAATATAAGAAGCACTTTCATGTTGTTGCCATATATAATCATCAATATTTTGCATCAAGATATCGACTTAGCACACTCGCCTCCGGTCATATTGCTTGCTTGCCCTTATCTTGCAAGAGTCTGTTGCATGCAATCAGCGCTTCTCTTCATCATTTTTTACCCACATAACACTTTATCTTGACATTATCTTTCTTTGTTTCTCTCCTTTTTCGTTTACTGTCGATCTGTATGTTTGTTTTTATTTTGTTTAAACGATTATTTGTATAATTTTTCATATTAATCTGTATTGGTTGTACACCTTTCCTTTTAGTCTCTCTCTCTCTCTCTCTCTCTCTCTCTCTCTCTCTCTCTCTCTCTCTCTCTCTCTCTCTCTCTCTCTCTCTCTCTCTCTCTCTCTCTCTCTCTCTCTCTCTCTTTCTCTCTCTCTCGCTCTCTCTCTCGCTCTCTCTCTCTCTCTCACTCTGTCTGTCTCTCTCTCTCTCTCTCTCTGTCAGTCTTTTTCTCACTCTACCTCTCATTCCCTCTCTCTCTCTCTCACTCTATCTCTCATTCTCTCTCTCTCACTCTACCTCTCATTCTCTCTCTGTCTCTCTCTCTCTCTCTCACTCAATCTTCTCTTTCTCTCTGCTTCTTTCTCCCTTCTTCTCTCCCTTTCAGCCTCCCCCTCCCCTTTCTCTCTCTCTCTCTCGCTATCTATCTCTCTCTCTCTCTCTCTCTCTCTCTCTCTCTCTTTATCTCTCTCTCTCTCTCTCTCTCTCTCTCTCTCTCTCTCTCTCTTTCTTTCTTTCTTTCTTTCTTTCTCTCTCTCTCTCTCTCTCTCTCTCTCTCTCTCTCTCTCTCTGTCTCTCTCACTCAATCCTTCTCTTTCTCTATCTACTTCTCTCTCCCTTCTTCTCTCCTTCCCCCTTCCCTTTCTCTCTCTCTCTCTCTCTCTCTCTCTCTCTCTCTCTCTCTCTCTCTCTCTCTCTCTCTCTCTCTCTCTCTCTCTCTCCCTCTCTCTCTCTCTCTCTCTCTCTCTCTCTCTCTCTCTCTCTCGCTCTCGCTCTCTCTCTCTCTCTCTCTCTCTCTCTCTCTCTCTCTCGCTCTCTCTTTCTCTCTCTCTCTCTCTCTCTCTCTCTCTCTCTCTCTCTCTCTCTCTCTCTCTCTCTCTCTCTCTCTCTCTCTCTCTCTCTCTCTCTCTCTTTCTTTCTTTCTTTCTCTCTCTCTCCCTGTCTCTCTCACTCAATCCTTCTCTTTCTCTATTTACTTCTCTCCCTTCTTCTCTCCTTCCCCCTCCCCTGTCTCTCTCTCTCTCTCTCTCTCTCTCTCTCTCTCTCTCTCTCTCTCTCTCTCTCTCTCTCTCTCTCTCTCTCTCTCTCTCTCTCTCTCTCTCTCTCTCTCTCTCTCTCTCTCTCTCTCTCTCTCTCCCTCCCTCCCTCCCAATCTCTCCCCCCTGTCTCTCTAACACATATACACAAAAGTATTATCTCTTTATTTTAAATTTCTTTCTCTATCTACTTCTTTCTCCCTTCTTCTCTCCCTTCCCCCTCCCCCCTCCTCTTTCTCTCTCTCTCTCTCTCTCTCTCTCTCTCTCTCTCTCTCTCTCTCTCTCTCTCTCTCTCTCTCTCTCTCCTCTCTCTCTCTCTCTCTCTCTCTCTCTCTCTCTCTCTCTCTCTCTCTCTCTCTCTCTTTCCCTCCCTCCCTCCCAACCTCTCCCCCTGTCTCTCTAACACATATACACAAAAGTATTATCTCTTTTATTTTAAATTCTTTTCTCTTTCTCTTTCCCTCTCTTCTAACTATCTTTATAAACATCGCACCTCTTTCTCACAAATCAAATGACCTCTTCAAATAAAACTCAGGAAAATACGACCACTCATATATGAGTCCAGAAGAAATATGAAAAAAGAATGCAAGAATAGTAATTGAAAAAAATGACAACAACAGCAGCAAAAGATAATTATATAGATGAATAGATAAATAGACAAATGAATTAATTAAAAGCTAAAAAGAAAGAATAAAATGTAAAGATTAAAAGATAATTATATAGATGAATAGATAAGTAGACAAATTAATGAATTAAAAGCTAAAAATAAAATAAAATGTAAAGATTAAAAGATAATTATATAGATGAATAGATAGATAAATAGATGAATGAATTAAAAACAAAAAAGAAAGAATAAAATGTAAGGATTAAAGAAGAATTTGCATACAGGTCATTCAGATTTGTCCTGTTAGTGTGCTGCTAATTCAACACCAGTAATCTGTGAAGGAAGGAAGTAAAAAAAGATGGAAAAAATATGAAGAAGGAGAAGGAAAGGAAGGGGGGGAGGGAGAGGAGTGGAGGAGAAGGAGGGAGAGGAGGAGGAACAGGGAAAAAGGGGGAAGGGGATGAAGAGGAGGAGAAGAAAAATGAGGAAGAAGAAGAAGAAGGAGAAGAAAAAAAAGATGATGATGTGAGGAAATGAAGAGGAGGAGGAAGGAGGAGGAGGAAAAGAGGATGTGGAGGAGGAGGAGGAGGAGGAGGAGGAAGGGAGGGAGGAGGGAGGAGGAGGAGGAGGAGGGGGGGAGGAGGAGGGAAAGAAGAAGAAAAGGAAGAAATGTAATAAACAGAGGAAGAAGAAAAAGGAAAAAAGAAAACGAAAAACGAAGAGAACGAAAGGAAAATAAAAGACAAAAAAAGAGAGAAAAAATGATAAGACAAAGAAGAGGAAAGAAAACAAGAAGGGAGAAAACAGATGTACATAAAAGAAAGAAGAAAAATAAAGAGAAAAAAGAACGAAAAAAAATCAAGAAAACAAAACAAAACAAAAAAACAGAAATACATCAAAGAAAGAAAAGAAAAAAACAAAGAAAAAACATAAACCTCAAGACAAAACAAAAACAAGAAAGAAGAAGAAGAAGAAGAAAAAGAAAAAAGAAGCCGACGAGAATGGAAAATCGTTGTACATTTCTCACCTTTCTCGGTACGACCTGTGATATTTAGCTCCTTGTACAGTCAGCTGCGGGAACGAGTGGTGGGTGTTGCTGTATTTCCATTCTGAGGAGGGTTTTAAATGCTGTTTTAATGCGAGGAATCATATCTCGGGAGGGGATTTGAGGAGAGATTGGGAGGAGAGAGAGAGAATGAGAGAGAGGAGAGGGAGGAGAGAGAATGAGAGAGAGGAGAGGGAGGGAAGGAGGAAGGGAGGGAGAGGGTTGGAGGAGAGAGAATGAGAGAGAGGAGAGGGAGGAATAGGGAGGAGAGAGAGAATGAGAGAAGAGGGAGGAGAGAATGAGGGAGAGAGAGGGAGAGGGAGGGAGAGAGAATAAGGAGAGAGAGGTATGGGGGAGGGAAGGAAGGGAGGGGAGGAAAGTCATGTCTCGGGAGGGATTTGAGTTGAGATTGGGAGAGAGAGAATGAGAGAGAGGAAGGTAGGAGAGAGAATGAGAGAGAGGGAGGAATGGGGGAGGAAGAGAATGAGACAGAGGGAGAAGGAGGAGAGAGAAATGAGACAGAAAAGAGAGGAATGGGGAGGGAGAGAGAATGAGAGAGGGAGAGGGAGGAGAAATGAGACAGAGAGAGGAATGGGGGAGGGAGAGGGAATGAGAGAGAGAGAGAGGAGAGGGAGGAGAGAAATGAGACAGAGAGAGAGGAATGTGGGAGGAGAGAGAATGAGAGAGAGGAGAGGGAGGAGAAAAATGAGACAGAGAGAGAGGAATGGGGGAGGAGAGAGAATAAGAGAGAGGAGAGGGAGGAGAGAGAATGAGAGAGAGAGAGAGGAATTGGGGAGGAGAGAGAGAGAGAGGTATGGGAAGGGAGGGGGAGAGAGGAATCATATCTCGGGAGGGATTTGAAGAGTGAATGGGAGAGAGAATGAGAGAGAAGAATGGGAGGAAGGGAGGGTGAATCGGGAGGGAGGGAGGGAGTGGGAGGGAGAGGGAATGAGAGAGAGAGAGAGGTATGGGGGAGAGAGGGAGGGAGGGGAGGAAGGGGAAGGAGAGAGGGGGAGAGAGAGGGAGGGAGGGAGGGAGGGAGGGGGAGAGGAGGGGGAAGAGAATTGGGGAGGGTGGGAGGGAGACAGAGAGAGAGAGAGAGAGAGAGAGAGAGAGAGAGAGAGAGAGAGAGAGAGAGAGAGAGAGAGAGAGAGAGAGAGAGAGAGAGAGAGAGAGAGAGAGAGAGAGAGAGAAAGCGAGAGAGAGAGCAGAAATAGACAGAAAAAAACAGAAAAATGAAAAAAAAAGAAAAACATCAAAAGAGAGAGAAAGCCAGACACACAGTTAAAGACAGACACAAAAAGAGAAAGAAAAAAAAAAACCTGCTGAGGAATTTAAAAGCACCAATAAGAATACCAGAAGCATAAGCTGATAAGACGAAGCAATGACAAAAATGAAGAGAAACAAAAGAAGAAAGATAAGAAGAAGGAGGAGAGGAGACAAGACAAAAGGAGATAATCTTAGCATTAGCATTCAACTCGGTTTATTTCTCCCATTATCATCAGTCTCACATTCGTTCAAAAAGAATAATTCTTAGACTGTCTTTTTTTTCTTTCTTTTTTTTTTTCCTTTTATGAATCCGTCTTGGGTCTGACCTGAGGAACGAAGAGGGAGAGAGAGGGAGAGACACTAGGATGATGACAGAGTATAAAGGAGGAGGAGGAGGAGGAAGAGGTAGGACGAGGAGATGGAAAAAAAGAAGAAGAAAAAGAAGAGGAGGAAGAAGAATATGAGGAGGAAGAAGGTAAAGAAGATGATGATGATGATAATGATGTATATATATTAAAATCAAATCATTATCATTATCTTATTGATAATGATGATATACATAATAATAATCATAACAAAAATAATGGTAATGATAATAACTATGATAATAAAGTAATGCCAATAATAATGATGCTGATTAAAACATCGATAATGATAGGAGAAATTATAATACTAAAGATAATGATAATAGTAATAATAATGATAGTAAGAAGATAATGATGATAGTAATGATGATGATGATAATAATAATGATAATGATAATAATAACAAAGATAATAGTAATGATGATATCATGATAATGATAATAATAATAATGATAATGATAATGATAATAATGATAGTAACGATTATAACAATGATAATGATAATAACAATGATAACAATAATAATGATAATAATGATAATATTAGTAATAATGTTGATGGTAAAAAAAAAAAGAAATAATCATGATAACAATAATGATAATAATAACAATAATGATGAAGATAATAAAGATATGAATCATAATAGCAATAATGATAACATAATAAACATTAACAAATGGATGAATCTTATAAAAAACGCAACACGATGACGAAATTAAACAAGAAAAACAAGAAAGAGCGAGAAAAAAAAATCGAAAAAGGGGGAACAACGAATACAAAAAAAAAAAAAAAGAAAAAAAGATCCCAAACACATGCATCTTTATCGTATCCTAAATAATAGGATAAATAAAGAACAAAAAAATAACCGCAATACGATGATGAAATTAAACAACAAAAAAAAGAAAGAAAGACAAAAAAAAACGATAAGGCGAACACCGAATACAAAAAAAAAAAAAAAAAAAAAAAAAGATCCCAAACACATGCATCTTCATCGTATCCTAAATAATAGGATAAATAAAGAACAAACATATAACCGCAATGCGATGATGAAATTAAACAAGAAAAAAAGAAAGAACGAGAAAAAAAACGAAAAGGGGAACAACGAATACAAAAAAAAAAAAAAAGAAAAAAAAGAAAAAAAAAAAGAAGATCCCAAACACATGCATCTTCATCGTATCCTAAATCAAGCATCCAACTATCTATCATCATACTTCTACGTCGATTCGTCCAGTTCTTATGGAAGTCTATTAATCTGAAAGTTCAGGCAGTTGTATGTATCTATTTGCTCTGCTATCAGTTCATCTTTCTATTTATCTTTCTGTCTGGGCGCATTCCAGGCTATTAAACTATCTATCTATCTATCAGTCTATCTGTCCTCTCGTATCTCTGTCTGAGGCTGTTTGTCTTATTTAGTTATTGCTCTATCAAGTGATCAGTCTTTTTTTTCTTGTTGTTGTTCTTTTCTTCTTCTCCTTCTTTTTCTTTTTCATTTTCTTTTTCTTTTCCTTTTTTTCTTCTTCTTCTTCTTCGTCTTCTTTTTATTGTTCGCCTTCTTCTCTTTCTCCTTCTTTCTTGTTCTTCTTTTTCTTCTTCTTCTTCTTCTTCTTCGTCTTTCTTTTCTTCTTGTCATTCTCCTTTTTCTTTTTCTTCTCCTCCTCCCCCTCCTCCTTCTCCTTCTTCTTCTTCTTCCTTTTCTTCTTCTTCTTTCTCCTCCTCCTCCTTCTTCTTCTTCTTCTTCTTCTTCTTCTTCTTCTTCTTCTTCTTCTTCTTCTTCTTCTTCTTCTTCTTCTTCTTCTTCTTCTTCTCCTCCTCCTCCTCTTCCTCCTCCTCCTCCTCCTCCTTATTATTATTATTATTATTATTATTATTATTATTATTATTATTATTATTATTATTATTATTATTATTATTATTATTATTATTATTATTATTATTATTTATTCATTTATTCATTTATTTATTTTCTGTATTGAAATGCATGTTGTAATCAAGGCTATCAATATAATTAGGGAATATTTAGAATTTTGTGGTAGTTATGATCACGTTTATCATTGTTCTTATATCATTAGTTTCTTTAAATTTATTGTTATTTTTGTTATATCTTTAATTTCATTAGATTTATTTATTTTTTTTTTATATTATTCGTTTCATTGTCATTATTGTTATTGCTGTTTACTGTTATTATTGTTGATGATTATTACGACTATTACTATATTTATTGTCGTAAGTACTTTGTGTATTGCCATTTCCATTATTTTTCATATTTTCCTTTACCCTTATTCTTCAAAGAAAATTATAATTTGCATATTGTTCTCTCATTAATTTTCTTTAGAACAGCTGATTTACCGTTGTAAACGTTTTTTCTGTTTCAGTCTTTTTATTTCACTATAATTACTGTTTTTCTATTTTACTATTTAGTTTAATTTGAACTCACATAGGCACACGTACACACATCTAAACACACATGCATTCAAACACTCATTTTCCTCCTAACCCCCCACTCACTGCACATACACACCCTCCCTCCCTTAATACACGCATACAAGACCATCTTCTCTTCCTCCTTCTTCTTCCTCTTATCTTGTTTTTCTTCTTCCTCCTCTACCTTCTCTTCTTCCTCCTCCTCCTCCTCCTCTTCCTCCTCCTCCTCCCCTCTTCCTTTCTCCCCCCCTTCCTTCCTC